>NC_049214.1:24011938-24082674 GCF_013347855.1 Anguilla anguilla
GTTCTGTGCTGTTGGAGGATGTGAGGATGTGAGGATGTGGTACTGTGCTGTTGGAGGTGATGAGGATGTGAGGATGTGGTACTGTTCTGTTGGAGGTGATGAGGATGTGGTACTGTTCTGTTGGAGGATGTGAAGATGTGGTACTGCGCTGTTGGAGGATGTGAGGATGTGGTACTGTGCTGTTGGAGGATGTGAGGATGTGGTAGTGTGCTGTTGGAGGATGTGAGGATGTGGTTCTGTGCTGTTGGAGGATGTGAGGATGTGGTAGTGTGCTGTTGGAGGATGTGAGGATGTGGTTCTGTGCTGTTGGAGGATGTGAGGATGTGGTAGTGTGCTGTTGGAGGATGTGAGGATGTGGTGCTGTTGGAGGATGTGAGGATGTGGTGCTGTTGGAGGATGTGAGGATGTGGTGCTGTAATATTACTGGACAGAGAGCTTGGGTGATTTTGTTGCTTCACTTGAGTCGCATCAGGCAGAATCAAGCAGACACCTCATGCTGTTATGAGGCCTCGGGCCCTGGGAGCAAGCATACAGTAAACACTTCCTCCACCGACAATCCCCAAATTCCCTGTGATCATCCCCGTTCAAAGAGTGCGGCGAGAGAGCGAGGGAGACACAGCGCTGCTAGAATGCCTGATTATCCTCCAAATTTTGTGATATTTGAAAAATCAAGAGAATGTCATGTGAAATAAAGTTTTGATTAGGGTTTAGATAAAGGGTAATTGTAGGGGTGTGGTGGGGGGGGGGGAAGGTCAGTTGGAAATGCGTCAGTTGATTGTTTGACATTTATTTGGCGCGTATCTGTGAAGATTGGAGGGGTCATACTGGTGGCTGTGATTGGATGCCCTCCAGCGCGAGTGCTTGCCATTAACAGGCACGTTTTTTTCCCCCCTTGACATTATCCTGCTTATTATTGTGAGCCGCGCGCTGGGACCGGGTCATGTTCCGCACGTGTGCGGTGTGAGGGCTTGTGTTGCGGGCGGGGCTGTGGACGGGGACACGGCGCTCTCGGTGGTGCAGGCCCGCGCGGGCGCTGGGGTGGACTCCCGCACGCGCGTCCCTGCGGCCCGGCCCAACACCACGCTGCAGACGAGCCGCACCTTAGGTTCCCGGGAGCAGCGTGAGGTCGCCTCCGGTTTAGCCCTCGCTAATGAGCCAGCGCTGCGGCGGGGTTGTGTGTTCACACCCTCCCTCTCTCTCTCTCCCTCTCCCTCTCTCTCTCCCTCTCCCTCTCTCTCTCTCTCCCTCTCCCTCTCTCTCTCTCTCTCTCTCTCCCTCTCTCTCTCTCTCCCTCTCCCGCTCCCTCTCTCTCTCTCCCTCCCTCTCTCTCTCTCTCTCCCTCTCCCCCTCTCTCTGTCACACGCTGTGAGCTGCTGCTGCTGCCGCTGCTGCTGCTTACCCGCCCGCCCGCCTGCCTGCCTGCCTGCCCACGCACACACCTTCCCGCACAGCATGGGCACCCACACGATCCATCCCAGTCTGTCGCTGCGCTGCTGGGGGCGGGGACTATTAGGGATGGGGCCTGCTGGACGGAGTGTAGCACAGTGGGTAAGGAACTAGACTTGTAACCGAAAGGTCGCAGGTTCGATTCCCGGGTAGGACACTGCCGTTGTACCCTTGAGCAAGGTACTTAACCGAAATTGCTTCAGTATATATCCAGCTGTATAAATGGATACAATGTAAAATGCTATGTAAAAAAAAAAAAAGTTGTGTAAGTCGCTCTGGATAAGAGCGTCTGCTAAATGCCTGTAATGTAATGTAATGCTGGGGGCGGAGACTGTTGGAGACAGAGTCTTTTAGGGGTGGGGACTGCGGGGTGAGGACTGTTTGGGGCAGAGTCTTTTAGGGGTGGGGACTGCGGGGTGGGACTGTTTGGGGCAGAGTCTTTTAGGGGTGGGGACTGCAGAGTGAGGACTGTTTGGGGCAGAGTCTTTTAGGGGTGGGGACTGCGGGGTGGGACTGTTTGGGGCAGAGTCTTTTAGGGGTGGGGACTGCAAGGTGGGGACCATTTGGAGGCGGAGACCGTTGGGGGCGGAGACTGTTGGGGGCGGAGACCCCTGGGGGTGGGGAGAAGAGCGCCGCAAAACCTGACACCTGGTTCCCTGCTGACACACCCCGTGTTCTCCGTTTCCGCGGCGATTAATTAGTAAAGCCGTGGTTCTTATCATCGTTATCCGAGGCTAACGTGCTAACGTGCTGCCATAACCGCAGAGCCATCAAGGGAAATTGAATCCCGCTGTAACAGTTTTTTTTTCATGTTTGTTTGTTTGGTTTTTTTTTTGGTTTTTTTTACTGCCAACTGACAAAATTTAGCATCGTTTTTTTTTTTTTTACTGTTCTCCTTTCCCAAAACCTCCGTGGCGATTTTAATGAGGGCTTCCTCTGCGTTCCCCGCGACAGTTTTAAGAGCTTTGCTTCCTATAGGGTAAATGATGCGGGGTCTTTCCGGATGGTTTTTGCATTAGGCTTGTGCAGCGGAGCGGGGCGCGTTTTTCACAGTGAGTAACGAGCTCTGCTGGACCCGCTGCGTACTGGAGAGGGGCTTTCAACTTTTCCTCAAATCCAGCCTTTCCTGCCTCAGGACCGAGACTCCTACAGGGAGAGCAGTAGCTGCATGTAGTATCTCAGGTTTCGATGACAGATTTTAGGCATTTGGACAGTTACACCATTTTTATTGTTTTTGGTTCCGCGCTGTGCCGCATTGTATTTGAAATAAAACGGTGAATATGCGGTCGTAGAGCAGACCGTCAGCTTTAATGTGAGTGTATTCACATCCAAATCGGGTGATCCGCGCAGGAAGCCCTTTTTTTAATTGTTTTCCAGTTTTTGGAGCCCAAAAGTAACTTGACGGTTGGCTGCTCAGCTCTTCTGTGTGTCGTCGCATTAATAGTTCACGCGCAAGAAAGCAAACAAAACATGAAAAAGTGATTCTTGTTGGCACTTGCTTTTGTATTTTGCTGTTACCTTTTAACATGAGGATCAAAGGATTGTCAATGCCAGTAAAGCAGGCTGTCTTGAGGCTGAGAAATCTGAATAAATGCACCAGAGACAGCCAAAAACACAGAGTGTCTAAAAATCAACTGTGTGGCACTTTAGGAAGCAAGAATGCACTTGGTGAGCTTAGCAATAGCAAACAACCTGAAAGAACACTGTTGTGGATGACCGAAGAATACTTTCTATTGTGAAGATAAAACCCCTTTTCAACTGTAGAACAACAGATCGATAACACTCTCCAGTGTGTAGGCATTGATATTTCATAAAGAGCAGACTGCACCAGCATGAAACTCAGAGGGTTCAACACAAGATGCAAGCCACTGGTAAGCCTCAAGAACCGAACGGTCAGGTTAGAGTTTGCAAAAAAAATTAAGTACATGAAAATACTTCTGTATTGGAAGTTCTGGGAGTCTTTTAGACAGATGGGATGAGTATTAACCTGTACCGGAGTGATGAAAGTGTGGAGAAAGAAAGGAACTGTTCATGATCTACAGCATACCACCTCATCACTGAAAAATGGTGGTGATATAGCTTCGGTGTGTATGGCTGCCACTGCAACTGGCTCACTTTTCTTTATTGATCTCAAAGCTACACCCTGAGCCGAACGGAGGAGGATGGTTTCCCCCCTTGAGCCTGGTTCCTCTCCGAGGTTTCTTCCAATCTGCTGCAGGGAGTTTTTTTTTTCCTTGCCACTGTTGCCTTAGGCTTGCTCCTGTGGGGGTTTAGGCCAGGGTTGTCTGTGAAGCGTATTGTGACAGTTGTTTGTGAAATGTGCTACATAAGTACGTTTTGATTTGATGATGTGACTGCTGACAGCAACAGCAGGGTGAATTCTGAAGTGTACAGAAACATCTGCTCAGATCAAACCAAATGCCTCAACAGTCACTGGATGGCACTTCACTTTGCAGCAGGACAGTGAGCCTAAACTTACTGCCAAAGCAACCGAGGAGGTTTCCAGGGCCACTATGTGGAATGTTCTTGATTGGCCAAGTCAATCACCTGACCTGAGTCCAACTGAACATGTGCGTCTGAAGACTGAAGCCAGAAAGCTCCCCGAAAAAACAGGAACTGAAGATGGCTGCAGTACAGGCCTGGCAGAGCATCACCATGGAACATACCCAGCGTCTGGTGATGTCTGTGGTCATAAAAAGCAAAGGATCTGAAGCCAAATACTAAATATGACATGGAATATGGATGCAAATACCCTCAAACTAAAGCTGACAGTCTTCACTTTAATCTGATATTCATTGCATCTTTTCATCGCATTCAAATCCGGTGTGCTGGAATACAGAGCCGAAACAATAAACAACGTGTCACTGCCCAAATAGACTGCACTGTGTGTGTGTGTGTGTGTATATATAAATATATGAATGTGAGTCACTCTATATCCATATTTATATCTCGCAATATCTGTGAATGTATTGCTAGTTTTGCATGTGTAATGTTATGCATATTGTAGATTAGGCTTTTATTATAAAATGACAGGCGTCCTTTATTAGATGCATAGCGCAAGATTAGTACCGTATGCAATATACGGTGCGTATTATGACATGCAGGCTTATTGAAATGTGTGAGCTCCTCTCGCCTTGACTGTCCCAGTTTAAGCAAACATTGGATGACGCTGGGAAGAGCTGTTTTTCCCGAAGAGGCCTCTCCGGGTTTACTGCTGTCACTTCCTCTCACCTGGTCCCGGAATAATTAAAACGGGCTCGCAGCGGGGTGCTCGGCTGAGCAGCCTTAAAAGAAAGACGCACGCCCCGGGAAGTTTTCACACACAAAAAATTGAGATTTAGCGGCGTGCGCGCTCGTAACGAGACTCTTGCATGTCGACGCTTCCTCCGTCTTCCCAGAAGGTGTTGTCTTAGTAACGGTGTGCGCGGAGACGGTGGAAACGGGGTGTGGGAGAATGTGGGACGTGTTTTTTTTTTACCATGTATGGATGTTTTTAGGTACATAATCCCCAGGCCTTCAACTAGTATCCTTGACTTTTCTTCTACATACTTTATTATCTAGAGATACTTACGAAGGATCAGGGACATCTGCCATTTTGATATGACAGCATGGCATGCTAGCTGGTGATGCTAGTGATGCTAATGCTAGCTGTGTGATGTTTATGCCAGACTGTCAGAAATTAATGCTAGCTGTGTAAAATTAATGCTAACTGTGTAAAGTTAATGCTAGCTGTTTGACGTCTATGTTAGCTTTGTGAAGTTAAAGCTAGCTCTGTAGGTTTATGCTAGCTTTGTGAAGTTTATGCTAACTGTGTGAAGTTAATGCCAGCTCTATGAAGTTTATGCTAGCTCTGTGAATTTGAGCATAGCTCAGGATGCCTTGCTAGTGGGTGTTGTAAACTCAGAGTTTGGCACAAGATCAGTGAATCTGTCATGTTCAATCTGGATCCAGGTCTGAATGCATCACATCTTCATGCATAAAAATAGCAAAGACAACTTGGCAAATATTACTCACTTCAAGGACTCTTCCTGGCCTTACTTATCAAATAATCAGTGTGTCCATCTAGGCACTTTCCCTTGGTTTTATTTATTTAATTCATTTCAGCAGGAAGTTTCATTGAGTTTTGGAATCTCTTTTTCAAGAGATTCCTGGCCAAGGTAGCAGCCAACACGGTGTCATATAGCATACAATTACGTGCACATAACATGTGAAACATGTCGTTTTAAGAAAGTCACAAAATGAAATCTGGGTATCGTAGCTTCTTCACACAAAGCTGTTACAGCGTTCCGTGTGGTGCATTTCAAATAGCCTAAGTCATAGATATCAAATCAGCCGTAGATATGGGCTGCAGTGTAGTGTAATGGGTAAGGAGACCTAAAGGTCACAGGTTTGATTCCCAGGTAGGACACTGCCATTGTGCCCTTGAGCAAGGTACTTACCCTGCATTGCTCCAGTATATATCCAGCAATGTAAACGGATGCAGTGAAAATGCTGTGTAGAAACTTGTTTAAGTCGCTCTGGATAAGAGCGTCTGCTAAATGCCTGTAATGTAATATTAAACCGTCTAATTTGAGCCCCTTTTGTAATTTGTTCCGAGACCGTTGTGCGTAATAACTTGGAAGCAGTTTGACCAGGAGCTGAATTAGCGAAGGGAACATTGAAGAGCAACCAATTAGATGATTGCAGGTGATGGCTCCCCGAGCTCTCACAAAACGGAGCGGCGAGATGAACAGGGGAGGTTTGCCGAAAAACGGCTTTATAAAGAAAAACATACTGTACCGGCGTCTCTGCCTGCGAGCGGGTAATGTCCAACCTGCCGGTTTATACAGAGAGAGAGACTTTGCACCCGTAATAAAACTCGAAGACAGAAGATAAACCGAACGGGGCTAGAGGAGACTGCCTGTGTGTGCAAAATGGCAGCGTGGTCTAACTCAGAGGCCGTGCACAGTCACCCGTGATGCCGTTTGAAGTCTCGTAGGCAGTCCTTGGACACAATCATTTACAGATAATGCGCTGCGGCCGAATATTTTCAAGGTCATTTCCCGATCTGCGGCACATTAACGTGGTCAGGGGGCGTGGCTAGGAATTCCGGGCCCCCTGGAAGAATATTGCTCCGGGCCCCCACTTTATACTTCCTCCTGGAATTTTTGTGGCCCCCCTCCCCCCCCCCCCCCCCCCCCGAAGCTGTGGGGCCCCTAGAATCGTCCCCACCTTTTACCCCGTTAGCGACGACCTCGTTCGCCGCCGTCGTTTTTACGCCCGGCGAATCGGGCGTTCTGTCCCCCTTTCCCCCGTCGTTTTGGAACCGTCCCCGCGGTTCCCCCTCCGGAAGCCGCCGCGCGACGGACGAGGTTGAGGGCGAGCGGCGTTTCCTTGGCCTACATTCCGCCAATGCTCTCGGGGCCTGGCGGGAAAAAAAAATATCGGAGATGGGAAAGCAGGTAGCTGCTGTGCAGCCGTAACCTTGAAAAGCCTCCGAATTAGGGCAGAGTCCGGTGGGGGGGGGGGGGGGAAACCCGCCACGGAAAAGGAGGTGTGTTTGACTCTGAGGTTTTCTCCTTGCGTTCCGATTCCCATCGCCACGGGAACGATGCCCTTGCTCGGGTGAGCGAAGACGAGGCTGAGAGCCGAGAAACCTGCAGCTTCGTCCGCTGCGGCGGAGTTCAGGGTCCCGAACCGCGTGCCTGCGTATGATTACGCACGCGTCGCCTTCCCTGTCGATGATTAGGCCTATATCTGAGCTCTGTGTCATGTGCTGTTCGGCCCAAACACTCGTTTAATAATCAGCAGCCCCTGCTGTTCTTGGATGTAAGAGAACGTTCCAGTGCAGCAGGCAGCTGTAGTTGGGGTGGATGTACTAAGTGGAGCTTCGCGTCCCGGCAACAGGGGAGCATCGGGGCAGCGTCCCCCAGGGTTGGGCCTTGAAGCTCGTTCTCCCAGAGAAGCACCTGAGCTAATGGATGCCTGGTACATGGATTTACTCTTTTCTCCATCTCGTGAATCTTCAGTTGAACCAGGACTGGCCGGTTGACAGTTATCCTGCGATGCGACAGTGCGCCGTGCTGCTCAGCACTTAGCGCCGCTAGCCGCCTGTGTTAGCGCTGGGCTAAAAGCTCCTGGTTGTAGCTGGTGGTTGTCGGGCCAGCCCCTGGGAGGGCGGAGGCAGGTTTGGGGATTAGCGCACAGCCGTGTTTGAGCCCCGTGTTCTGGAGCTGGGGGGCCGTGGGGGCTCGGTGAGCGCACCCCCCTGCTGATGAAATGCCAACCGTGCTGGATTTAATGGGATAAAGACACCCGTGTGAAGGGCCTCCCTGTTCACACACACACACACACGTGCGCGCACAAGCACACACACACACAGACACACACACACGTGCACTCACGTGCACACACAAGCACACACACGACTGTCTGGTGGACTGCAGGTGTAAAGCAGGGTTACACCAGATACTGCTGCAATAAGCCAAGACAGACCTGCAGAATACTGCTGCGATTCCTGCCTACACCTCTCTGTCTCCCTCTCTCTCTCACTCTGTCTCACTCTCACTCCCTCTTTCTCTCTTTCTCTCTCACCCTCTGTTGTACTGCTGTTAGAGTCCCACAGGTAGCGGGTGTCAGTGCAGAGCCCAAGTCCAGACAGGTACGGGTCAGGAGGAGTCCCCCCTGAGGGACTGCACAGGCCACGCCCCCCGCCCCTCAGCCCACCCTGACCTGCCAGGTACCTCTGCTTCCGTCAGCAGTCAGAACCTCGTCTTTCCAGCCACGTCGGGGAAGGAGGGGGGTAGGAGGGGGGGCGCACGGAACAGAAAGCACGCTCCTGCCGTATCCCGGGTGACCGCACAGGTGTTCCTTGTTTGGCGGATAACGTTTGCCTCCCAGGTGCTGGCGGGGATATAACTATCCCAAATGCGATTCGTTTTTTGTTGTCTCTCCGCACCCCTGTTAGCCGTGTCCCGCGATCTCCTGCGCCATCGCTCCGTTTCGGCTCGGCGCTCCGTCACAGAGACGCGAAGCCGCCGTGTGAACGTACCCAGAGTGGCGGCTTCCTCCCGCCGCCGTTCGCTCGTCTTTCAACGCGTCGACGGATTCCTTTTTTTCTTATTTCTGAAATATTAAACCCGTCTGTGTTTGGATGTCTCCCCCCCCCCCCGTTGCGGTCCCCCTGGATTGGCTGCCGCTTCATCTTATTGCCTCTTATGTTTCCCCTCATTAAAAAGGAAGTAGTGCGGCGAGGAGCTTCGTTAGATTCAGTCTGGAGGCAGACAGGCTCGCGCGCGAAACGGCGTCCTCTGCGCTCGTACCGTGAGGGGCGTGGTCGGGCGCGCGGCGCTGTCCCGTCTTCCGGGGGTAATCGCTCTCCACCCCGCTACCCCACACAGGGCATCAGCTTGCAATTTGGGGGGGGGTCAGGCGCCCGTGAATGGGTCCTGATTGGCTGGCGGCTGCGGGGAGGCGGGCCCCGCCGGCCCGATTAGAGTCTTATTAAAGCGCGTAATTGGTGAGGTGCCTCTGTCAGCAGGGGTCCTCGGGGAGGCGTTTCGGTTTCTAACGCGCGGGTATATGGGCCGGTGGTGGCCTCTGTGGGTTCGGTCTGTGGCTCTCTGCGGGAATCTGCTGTTATTAAATTTAAAAAAAGTTTGGAACAGGAAAACTCTTGTGTGTCTTTTTTTGAATGCAGTAGGCTTGTGAAGAAACAAATGGTATGGTATTGTAAAAGTTAATCGGTTAAAAAAAATGTGGAGATGGGGTACTTGGCAAAATATATGCAGTACGTGACCTGTCTCCTCGAGCTGTTTTAAATATTACTGCTTTGACAGGAAAGGTGGTGGCAAAATGTTTCACTTACTAATCAGATTTTGGTGCTAAATTAAAGCTTGACTGTAATTACGATATTTCCCAACCGCTGGCCAAAAACCTACTGGCAACTCCGGAGTTCTCAAGATCCAGCTCTGAAAAATTATTAACTTTCTGTGGAGCGTGTCGGATACTTTCTGAGAAAACAGGCCAGCACTGTTTTATTCCAGAAACTTCCGGAGTTTTATTCCTTCTTAAAAAGAGTTTAGGGGAATCTGGGTCAAACTGTTCATATCTGTAATGTTAATTCTAGCACATTGAGTAAGGAAAAAAAAACCTGGAGATAATATCTGCTTTAATGGGGGAGCCATTAGACCAGAGCTGAGCGGGAATGGGTGGAGGCCCATGATCTGCAGTTTGCACTTCCTCGTCTCGTGTTCCTGCTCTTTGCTAATTTCTCGTAATGGGGCAGCGTCGTCACGGGACGTGCCGTTGTCGTGGGGACGTGGTGGCCTGACCGAACCCGGCGTCGTGGCGGGACACACTATCGTCACGTGGCAGTGTTATCATAAGTCGACCTGCTTTCTCCCCCCTGCTCAGGTGAATTTGGCCCGTAAAAAGGGGGCAGTGACATTGCGGACTCGTTGTTAGGATCCACAGGTCACTTTCAGAGCCTCTGACGTATGTACAGCGCTCACATACCGGAATATTCTCTGCTGATGAGCGGTAATGGGCCCTGCGGACCGCGCCAACTGGAACAGAGGCTGCCGCGCTGCCGTCCTCGTTCTGGGAACAGTGAATTATGCGCCAGCCGGAAAGCACCGGGAGATTTAATGCTGTGAGCTGTCAGAGCCTTCGGTTCATACTGGAGGGGAGCGCTTTAATGGGTGGGCGGAGCTTGCGCTAGCGCTAGCACGCGCTAATGGCCGTGCCTTTCCCCTCTTTATTTCCTCGTCTTTATAAAAATAGGCCGACCTTCGTTAGCAGGAAGGAAGCCGTAGAGAGTGTGTGGTTTCAGGAGTTGGACGAAAGCCGTAGAAAGCGTTCGTAGTTTCAGGAGCGCGAAGGAAGCCATAAAGAGCGTGTTTGTAGTTTCAGGAGCAGGAAGGAAGATGTAGAGAGTGTGTTTGTAGTTTCAGGAGAAGGAAGGATACTGTAGAGAGTGTGTTTGTAGTTTCAGGAGCAGGAAGGAAGATGTAGAGAGTGTGTTTGTAGTTTCAGGAGCTGGAAGGACGCTGCAGAAAGTGTGTTTATAGTTTCAGGAGCAGGAAGGATACCGTAGAGAGTGTTTGTAGTTTCAGGAGCAGGAAGGATACCGTAGAGAGTGTGTTTGTAGTTTCAGGAGCAGGAAGGAAGACGTAGAGAGTGTTTGTAGTTTCAGGAGCAGGAAGGATACCGTAGAGAGTGTGTTTGTAGTTTCAGGAGCAGGAGGGAAGACGTAGAGAGTGTGTTTGTAGTTTCAGGAGCAGGAGGGAAGACGTAGAGAGTGTGTTTGTAGTTTCAGGAGCAGGAGGGAAGACGTAGAGAGTGTGTTTGCAGGTTCTGGAGCAGGAGGGAAGACGTAGAGAGTGTGTTTGCAGGTTCTGGAGCAGGAGGGAAGACGTAGAGAGTATGTTTGCAGGTTCTGGAGCAGGGAGATGTGATGTAATGAACCAATGACCAGCTAACCGCCGGCCGATTTTGGAGGATGCCGCGAGAGTTGCGGCGGAGAGGACAGCGAATCCGGAGAGAGCGGCCCGGCGGGGTGACCAGTCCTACGGAGTTCATCCATAAGCGCTTGTCATAGATTCTCCTGTGGTGTTAGTGATGTCACCTAGGGTCAGCAGTCGCCCTCGTAGAGCAGTCGAAAGCCATCGAGGAAACTGTCAGTATGACGGTAGCCTTCAACCTCCACGAAGATTAAGTCATTCTGGCAACTGCCACTCTGATCGTGAGCGTGTGAATGAGTCGGCCTGAGGTCATTCTGGTCCCGGGGCCTCCGGGCTGTACCCAGCCGGCCCGTTTAAACAGGCATCTCAGGTCTGCGCTCGGCTCGGTCAGAGCTGCCGTCACGGGCCGCTTCATTTTCACCAAACAGCCTCACAGAGCGGGTGTAGAACACGGAAGAGCGTGCGCTGTCCGACTCCTTCAGCAAGATGGCGGTCTGGCGGTGAGGTGTTTATTAGCCCGCCTCTAAATCCAATCCACGTTTATCCTGCATGAATTCAGTCTGCGTGCGTGTCCATTTTGACAATTGACAAATGTTTGTTAGTTTCAGTTATTTCGAAACTTTCCCCACTTGAGTAGAGCGAACAGAAGGACCATTAGTTTTGCCATGGTACTAATTTGAGAGAGAGAGAGAGAGAGAGGAGGGGGAGGGAGAGGAAGGGAGGGAGCCACTGGCTCGTGCTAGTCTAATAAATGATTGAACCGCAATGCAAACTGCACAAATAAGATGCTGTTTACTCTGAACCTGCAAATTAGTTTGTTCTTCAGGTGTTGTGTGAAGGACATGGTCGGACTAGTTTCAGGAAGTTATTTACCTGACACCCCCTTCCAGGGAAAACCCCCTCACCTCCCCTGCCTCACATGTATTGGTTGTTTTAGAGGCATACTCCTCTCCTTGGAATCATTCCATGTTGGCTTAAGGTTCTCGTTTAGTGCAGATTTACTGCTGCAGATGTTATGAGTTGCTTTCGATATTGCTTAAGCAAACATATCAATTTAAATTTAATGTAAATCATATTAATTTAAACAGTTGTGTGCTATTTCTGCTCCATTTGAACAGAATATGAAAATCTATTTCCAAATACGATCAAAAAGATTAATTTAATCTAAAAGTTTTTTTTTGCTTATGCAGCAGTTACTTAAAGCTTTGAAAGGCACTTTGTTGTGGACAAATGGAAATGGTTAAACTCAAACCACTTGAGCCAAGCAGGAAGTCAGACCACACTGTGGGCCTCATATCTCACGCCAGGGAGATGAACTCCGCCCACAACTGAGTCTGTGTTGCATTATGGGATCATTTTAGATGCCATGGAAATTCACACAGCTATAACCCCCCCACCCCCACCCCCCGGCATTTCAATGGTGGTTTTAGGCAGAGTCACACCCAGAGGAACAGAGAGAATCTGTCAGAACTCTCCCAGCCTTCACAGCTTTCAGTTACCCATCGCTCTCCCCAACACCGCAGTGTTCAGTTACCCATCACTCTCCCTCAACACCACAGCGTTCAGTTACCCATCGCTCTCCCCAACACCACAGCGTTCAATTACCCATCGCTCCCCCCAACACCACAGCGTTCAGTTACCCACCGCTCCCCCCAACACCACAGCGTTCAGTTACCCACCGCTCCCCCCAACACCACAGCGTTCAGTTACCCACCGCTCTCCCCAACACCACAGCGTTCAGTTACCCATCACTCTCCCTCAACACCACAGCGTTCAGTTACCCATCGCTCTCCCCAACACCGCAGCGTTCAGTTACCCATCACTCTCCCTCAACACCACAGCGTTCAGTTACCCATCGCTCTCCCCAACACCACAGCGTTCAGTTACCCATCGCTCTCCCCAACACCACAGCGTTCAGTTACCCACCGCTCTCCCCAACACCACAGCGTTCAGTTACCCACCGCTCTCCCTCAACACCACAGTGTTCAGTTCCCCGTCCACAAGCAGCACAGAAAACAGCAGACTCCTGCACAGCTTGGCGTCCCACGCCAGTGAAATACGATTGAGCTTACTACTCTGAACTCACATCGTGTTGCTGCAGATTCTCCTTCTCTACAGGTCAGCCATTTCCACACGGTATCGACCCTGTTTGACAGCGTTCTGCTTGCAGACCCCAGACGCGCTAGTTGGCTGTACGCTAGCAGATATTACAGTATCGTCAGTTGGGTATTTGTCCTGCAAATTGCAGCAGACAGAAGATATTGTTTTCTCACTAGCGCGGCCTTCATATGTCATTGCGGCTCTAATGCCATCGACAGCCAGTGCCGCAAAATAAACAGCTTGTCCTTGTGCTGCACTCTGAATCTTCTCAAAGAGGATCATTGTCATCGCTCACTTTTCTTGTGCCTCTCTGGAATTCAAAGAAGCTAAACTTGAGATTTATTTGTAATAAATCAGAATCTAGAGAGAAAAGCACAAACTTGCTCGTTTTCTTACCCGTGGAACACTAGTGCTGTGAGTGACAGCCTTAAACAGGTGCTATGTGTCAGAGACTCTGTAATAACAAGAATAATAATAATAACGATAATAATAATGCTGTCAGTTAAATATCTTAATTGGAATTAATTGCGTAGCTAATCTCGTAATTGGCTTTAAAATTCGATTTTTTTCAGGTTTACATTTGATATTTTCATGTTGAAACTGATCTTTTTCTTCACTGACGCCCCTCCCCACCCGTGAACGTTCTGCAGCGCAGTCGCAGCACGGGATGGACGTTAAACTGCGCAGTACGCAGCATGTGCCCCCAAGGCCGTGGCATTTCCTCTGCCGCTGCTGTGTTAGAGGCACTGTCTGCGTCTGTCCCGGGGCGACTTCTCCCGAATTCCCCAAGTGTTCCGCGGCTTCGTTAAAAAGGTTGCGCTCGAGTGCCTGCGTAAGGCGGACCTTGCTGCTAACGCGAATGACTGCGGCGTCCGCGACTTTGTCTCTGAGGTGTGCCGTGACCCAGACATATTTGTGGTTGCTGACGGGTGTCCGGTGATCCGCAGTTAAACGCAACAGGCGTCGCGTGTTTAAGGAGTTTCAGTTTAGCTTCCATTTGAGCGCCATGCATACCGTGCGGATGGGAAAACAACTGCACCTCGCGAGGGCAGCGCGTATGCGGAGTCGTCCATCACGCCGGGGTCTGGATCTGTGGCGATCGGTCCGCAGTCCGCAGCGATCCGTTTGGCTGTAGATGCGGTCGACGTGTTAGAGGTGGTCTGATCGATAGGCTTGCAGTGGAGTACATTCTGATACCGCGCGCTGTCTCTGTCGATCGCTACTGCCGCTGTAAGTCAGTAGCACTGATTGTGAGTCCCTGTGGATAAGAGTGTCAGCTAAATGCCTGGAATGTAATCAAAATATTATAATATTAAAATAATATTTAACCAAAAATTGCTCTCATTGTGTCATTTATGACTACATTTGTATGTGGGGATACTTTTGCTAATCTGTTTGTGTGTGCATTTTGTTTATTTTTCTGATAAATCTATTTTAATTTTTTTTTGATGGGGGGGGCAGGAGCAGTTGTTGGAAATGCTACAGTCTTCGGCTCTAAACGTGTAATACAGTATAATGCCTGCGACTGCAGCGATGCTTATTGCAATGTCTCAACAAATAAAATTACGAAATTACAAAATAAAAAATGGGTTTAAAAAAAGCCCACCTGCAGCTGGAGCCAGCGGGAAGAGAAAGGAGATTCGGGAGAGGAGCGTTTTAATGGAGCGCGGAGCTTAAGGCTTCCCCCCCGCTGGGCCTGGCGTTTTTCAGTTTGCCGGGGGCAGGGAAAAGGTGGTGGGACCCCCCCCCCCCGAGCAGCAGCCCTGTCAGGAAGCAGAGGAAGAATAATCACCCTTTAAACTGCGCCTTTAATAAATGATGAGCCGGAGCCGGGGTGTTAAATGGTTCTGCGAGGGCCTGGGGGGGTGGGGGGCGGGGGTGCTGCTCGGGGGCGGAGGAAGCAGTCGAGTGTCGGGGTTGTCCAGGGGGTTAGGCAGACGCGGGGGTGGAGGCGGTCTGGGGCGGGATTTAGAACGGCTGAAAGGATGAAGTGTCTGTGAGCTCTGGGCAGTGGTGACGCGATTCGTGCGTTCGGTGCTATTGTGCTCGGGGGGGGGCGGGGGTGTGGAGGGGGGGCTCACAGGGGTTTAAATCCAGAGTCCAGCCTCATTTGTGGGTGCTGTGTATGCAGCCTAGCGGTTAGAGAACTGCATTTCTAAGTTAGAGGTTGCAGGTTCGATACCCAGCTGGAACGCTGCCGGTGTGCCCTTCACCAGGGCACTGAAGCTGCGTTTCTGCAGTGAATGTCCTGCTGTATGAGTGAGCTGCATGTGAAAGCCTTACCTGTGCAGGTAGCTCTGGATAAGAGGAGACCCATAGATGGATACGGGCAGGAGGACGGGTATGAAGGGGTTCTGAAGGTTGGGGGAGGGGACACAGCGCTCCTCTGTGAGTGAGTGTGTGACTGCACAGACGCGTAGCGCGGGACAGTTATCTGTCGCAATCGAATGCAGCCGCGCGTCGGCCAGCCGAACGGCCATTAATCTCGCGGCCGAGCCGCCGCCCTCCGGCGCCGCCCACGTGACCCACACGTGCCCGAGCCCGCGTAGCGAGGAGCCGTTATTGGGAGAGCTGCGCTCTGCTCTGCTCTGCTCTGCTCTGCTCTACTGCGCTCTGCTCTGCTCTGCTCTGCTCTACTGCGCTCTGCTCTGCTCTGCTCTGCTGGGAGGGGGGGGGGACGGGGGCTCGGCCTCATCTCGAAACCGCTCCCGTCTCCCGGTGCAGCGTTTTTAAAATCCCCTCGGTTTGAGTTTCCGGATTTCAGTTCTGATTACGTCTGGTTGAAATCAGATGCAAATTTGCTTACAGCTGCATTAATGGGAAAACCATGAAAAAAGCCTGATATGCAGCGTTGTGTCACCGACTAAGCATTTCATCGGTGTGTGTGTGTGTGTGTTTATGAGTGTGTGTGTGTGTGTGTGTGTGTACGTGCGTGTGTGTGTGTGAGTGTGTGTGTGAGTGTGAGTGTGCGTGTGAGTGTGAGTGTGTGTGTGTGTGCGTGTGTGTGTGTACGTGCGTGTGTGTGTGTGAGTGTGTGTGTGCGTGTGCGCGCGCACGTGTGTGTAATAAACTGGCTGTAAGCTGCATCTGGTTTGTAGGCGGGGGTTCTGAATCAGCCGACTTGTTGAGTTGTTAAGAATGCTGGAATGGGGCTGGGGTCATCTGCAACATTTTAAGCAGTCAAAAGAATATATTAAAATATGTGTACATTGCAAACTCATAACGTCATATGCGTGTAAAATACGTGCTTCGCATGCCTTTTGGATGTGCTGCATATCATGCATTAATATCGGTGAAATTTTCATATGAATATAATTTCAGGCGGGCGTTGTGGAAGGTATTAGATGGTGCTGTTGCTGTACTGTGAAATGTTTTTCATTCATGGTCTATGAAAGCTGTAATAATCCTACTGTGACCGTGGCTTTATGAGTTTATTTAGACGGTTTTTTAGACCGTTGTTCCATAACCATATAATAATGTGTCCGTAACCTACAGGTGACACGCGCAGGCAACTGCTGCAAAATATACTGGCACAATATTCAGGTGTCTTTCTGAAGATGAGGAGGAGAGTGGATGAAAAGAGGAGGGGAGAAAGCGTTTATTTTAGCATCGCAAGCTCCATCATAAATCCCTGTGAAAATAAAATGTCGTGTGAAGCGGCGGGTCTGGTAGCTTTGCTGTTTCATGAGGGCCCACAAATCCCACCCGCAGTCTGGGTGGAGAGTGAAGCCCCGTGGAGCAGTGAAGGCTTACAGCTAGTGAGGGAAACCAGTCCCATAAAGCAGCTCTACTGCTGGGGAAGAGAAGAGGGAGACATTACTCCACCCCTCCCTCTCTGGCCCCTCCCTCTCCACCCCTCCCTCTCTGGCCCCTCCCTCTCCACCCCTCCCTCTCTGGCCCCTCCCTCTCCACCCCTTCCTCTCTGGCCCCTCCCTCTCAACCCCTCCCTCTCCACCTCCTCCCTTTCTGGCCCCTCCCTCTCCACCCCTCCCTCTCTGGCCCCTCCCTCTCCACCCCTCCCTTTCTGGCGCCTCCCTCTCCACCCCTCCCTCTCTGGCCCCTCCCTCTCCCACCGCCTCCCTCTCTGGCCCCTCCCTCTCCACTCCTCCCTCTCTGGCCCCTCCCTCTCCACCTCCTCCCTCTCCCACCGCCTCCCTCTCTGGCCCCTCCCTCTCCACCTCCTCCCTTTCTGGCCCCTCCCTCTCCACCTCCTCTCTCTCTGGCCCTTCCCTCTCCACCCCTCCCTCTCTGGCCCCTCCCTCTCCACCCCTCCCTCTCTGGCCCCTTCCTCTCCACCCCTCCCTCTCCACCTCCTCCCTTTCTGGCCCCTCCCTCTCCTCCCTTTCTGGCCCCTCCCTCTCCACCTCCTCCCTCTCTGCCCTCCCCTCTCCTGCCCTGCGGTCCTTACCCCCGGTGCCCCCTGTGCCGGGTGCCCGAGGCGGAGCCCGGAGTCGCCGTGGCGACGGCGCTGGTAATTTAAATGTTAATTGTGGAGGCTTATCTCCCAGGCACACAGCCGGCAGGCTGATAGCCGGTCTGATAACACACAGCCTCCGTTTGCTGGAGGCTGCCGCTGTCTGATGTGCGAGGGGCTGGAGCAGAAAGGGGTTTTGGGTAAATGAAAGCAGCCTCATATCCAGCACCTCTGCCCCCCCCACTCTGATCTCAACTCCCCATAACAAAGCCTTCAGCTTCACAAAGCAATGTTAAGATCCTAATAATACACCAGACCCATTTAACTATTAACCATCACATTAACTTCATATTAACTCTAAAAGTTGTTTGCTGACCAGGCAGCCTTATCTGGGGTGACTTATGGCACATTCCAGGTTCAGTCCTTTGTTTAAGGGTAAAAGAGCAGTTTCCCTACCCACCCACCCATGGTATTCCTCAGTGTGTCGAATACAAGCTCATTCCTTGGTCTTCTTCAGTGTGTTATACTGAAGTTCATATCATGGTCCTCCTCCGTGTGTTGTATAAGAGCTCATCGTCCTCAGTTTATATTGGAGCTCGTACCTTGCCACCTGAGCTTGGCGCTAAACGTCTAGCGTGCTTTTTTTTGTTTGTGTTATCGTTTCTGCGCTTGTTTTTTAACAAGCCCTTTTCTGAAGTGACCCTGATTTCACAGCTGCGTTCATTTGCCGTTCAGCCTCGGCTCTCTGTCACAGTTCCACACTATTTCATCTGCCCCACATCGTGACCGTTAACGAGAGAGCAGGGACCAGCGACCGAGCGAGACAGAGCGAGGATAGAGCGGCGGAGCGGGTGAAAGGGATTGTGGGAAACTAGCGCTGAAGCAGCCGCTTCAGGTGTGAAGGACCCGGACTGCCTGGCAGTGAAAGGGGCTTGCGGGGAAGGTTGGAACATTTTTTTTAAAAATGTAATGGGCCGCCCGTCAATCAAATCCACAGCTGCCTAGCGAGGCGCCTGAGGAAATCGTACGACCTCTCGCCAGAATCAGCCTGAGTGAATCTGCACAACTTTCACCGGAAACTTCCGCCAGAAGCGGCAGAATTAGCGGGGAATCGCAGGATCTGCTGCTGACCTACATCTCTCTCGCCTCCTCCGTCGGGCCGTTAAAGACTCAAAGCCCGGTTTTAAGCGATCCCTGGGCGCGCGCCCGGCGCTGACTCTGCTTCGCGGAGTTAAGGGTGCGGAGCCGGTGAATTTGCAGTCTCCTCTGGCGAAGCCTTGACTTTCCTCCGTCCCCAAAATGGCGGCGTTTTGCTCCGCGTCATCGCCGCCGAGCGCGGCGGAATAACGACGAGCTGGCACATCGGTCGACTCCTCCCCCCCCCGGGTCTGCCTCTCCCGCACGCGTTTAGCCGAGGGTGACTCCCTTTTGTCCAACCCGCTGCATTTACAAGGTTTCGTTTGTCTTTTCGGGAAACAAACGAACGCACTGATCCATCCCAAAAGACCCCCCCCCCGCGATCGTTTGACGGCCGCCCGCCTTTGTTTCGTAGCGCAGCGACAGCTTCCGGGCTGCGGGACGTGTCCTCGTGTCACGGGTCACGTCAGCGGTGCGCCTCAGAATTTAAAAAAGAATAATACATAAACCAAACGCAGAGAGAAGAGGGGGTTGGAACAGCAGCAGAAATGCAGAAACGAGCAGTTTGAGGAGCTGAAGGGCCGTTGTGAGAAAAGTGCGGGAAACGTCCTGGGCAGCGCTCTGGGCTTATCTTCCTGTTGAAGTGCCAGTGACTCTCGCTGACTTTCCCGCTCTTTTTTTCCTCCCTTTTCCAACACAATGAGATAAGTAATTCAACAGTACAACTGTACTTAATTAACTGTTATAATAAGTACTTAATTACCAGTCATTGTAAATGTAATGAGCTGTGGCAGGAAGCCAAAATCTCAAACAAAATGGGCTCTAATGCATCAATTAAACACCCTCCCACCCCCCCATCCCATTTAATCGGGGAGTGTAAGGAAAGGGGGGGGGGCAGGCTGCATGAAGTGATAACTTTTCCCTCCAACTCCAGTACGAATGCAGTGGCATTTCAGTTTTTAATGTGCTGACGATAGGTGGGAAGTTTTTTGGCAGTGCTCAGACCGTGATGTAAGGCAGGCACAGCTGAGAAGAGTTTACATCTATACGAGGGTTAGTGGACTATAGAATATAACCGTGTTAGTCGCCATGTTTTTTTGTTGTCACAGAGGAAAACTGCGGAAAGGTGATGTCGGATTTCTCTTTATGGCGACCTTCGGGAACAAATATAATCTGGCGCTCCAAATTTTTTACTTTTTCAACCCAAATTATTTGTGAAATGTTCAGGCAGACCACCCTGTCAATCTGTTTTCAAGAGAAACACTGAATAATGTATAATATTTTGAAACCTTTTTCGAAGATATTATAATACATTTGGGTGGTAGTGTAAATATTCTCTGTGTAGCTCTCTCTGCTGCTGAATCAGCAGGTTTTTTCCCAGATTTCATGGTGGAAGAAACAGGATTTTAGACTTGTTGCTGTTCATTTTTTGTAATGGGACTGTGAAGCTTATGAATGAACCTGAAAATGGGCGGGGCCAACAAGCTCCAGCTCACTGATCAGAACCAGTCACGGTGTTTATGCAGCGGAATTTGTTTATTTATTGGTTCCCACTTATCAGCTGATTGACAGTGTGCGGCCTCCCCACCCACTGATGAATTTGTGAAGCCTCACACTGGAATCCTTCTTTACGTTCGTGGGTGGTGCCCGCTTTACAACGATTGGCCTGATTTCGAACATAAACCGTGTCTTCATTGTGATGTCATCATTACGGAATGTTGAGTGGAACTTGTTGTACGTCCGTGGTGGGATATTATTACAGCTTTTTCTGCGATGTTAAAGTCGGTTTCACAGGTGTTTCATGCCGCTTAGGTCCAGACTAGACGGCTGCCTCTCCGCAGACCGCCGGCTTGTCTCTGGAGCTCACGGGTGGGTCGGCGGTGAGCGTTCTACGCCAGGTTCAGCGCGAGGCTCCGACTGAGGCTTTGCTTTTTTATCCGAGCGCATTTTCAGACTGAAGCAGGCGAGCGATTTGAGGTGAGGAGAGCTCTCTGTCACACCGCCACAGACTAAACATAGCGGCTGACCTGCATTAGCAGCCGTAACTGCGGGTGTCGATGAGGTGCCCTTTGTAGTTTTTCCTGGTTTTTACTGGCGTACACAGAGGGGATCGGAGGTTTTACTTCCTGGGTCGGAGGTCAGGTTGTGTAACAGGCTTAATTTTGTACCGATTTTCAGTGAGAGCTGCGGTCACTTATAGGATTACTCTGTCTGTCTGTCCTGTGAGCTTCAAACACACACACACACACACACATGCGCACACACACACACGACTACACAGAGCTCAGTGTGTGGAAAATATGGACATTTTGTCCCATTTTGTTCAGGACAGGAAGCAAAGCACTTTCCGTATTGGCACCTGGGAGGTAAGTCACTAACGTGCAGGTGTGCTAACAGGGACAGTAAGCGCTGTGTTTATCAAGGGATCGAATGCGACCTCGGCGGCAGCCCTTCCGATGAACTCGTCTGATGGTAAAACAGGTCTGCCGGGGTTCAGTTCCACGAAACACATTTGAATATGAATCCCGAGGAAGTCAAAATGTAGGCGAACACATACTCGTCAGTTTGTCTTTGTATGGCCGTCCTGTCTTTCTTTTTTAATGCGGTCAGAAATGTAGTCCATTTCCCTGTCATATCATCCATTACCCATTCATATGTTTGAGCCCATCGTACCTGAATGAGACTCATTACCTTAACTACAGTAAAAGCATTGGCTCTGCCGCATAATGCTGTCAGTCCTCTTGATACTCCTCTTGAAAACCATTTATTCAGTGTATTACATTTTCCTCACAATTTTGGAGTACCCAGTCGTGTTTTAAGGTCTTTCCCAGCAACCAGTCCATCTTTATTTTTTTTGGGGGGGGGGGGGGCTGCTGCACTGGCCTCCCCTCTGCGGAGCCCCTCCTGGGGAGCGCGTGACGTTTCTCTCCCGAACACGCGCCTCCTCAGCCCGATACTCATCGAGCGCATTGATGCACACGCAGAGAGCTCCGCGGCTTGTGTTCATTATCCAGCCCGGGATCCCGGTACCTCTGTGTGGGTAATGTATATAAGTGGATAAAATGCACTCTGGTCAGGAGGGAGGTATTAACGCAGCGATCTTCAGGTCCATTTACAATTTTAATTCACCGAATATTCCTCCTCGTCTCGTCGTCGCATTTATGTTTTGTCGTGAATGAGCGTGATGTTGAAGAGCAAACAGGGTTGGGCTCAGCGCTCCCGCTCATAGATTATATCAGGATTCATTGTAAATGTGTCTGCTTATGAGTCCTAATGGTTTAGCAGAGAGGGCAGGGTGGGGTAAAAATAGCGGAATCGCATTAGAAGGGTAGCACCGTCGCCCCCGCCCCACCACCCCCTTTCCTTTTCCCCTTCGGGACTCCCCTCCCCCCCCCCCCTTCCCCTCCGGGTTTTGGATGAACAGAGAGAACAGTACACGAGGGACGCTGGTGCGCTTCCCCACACAGCCCCCCAGCACAGCTGTGTTCCCCGTGTCAGAGACGCTGAACGCTGATGTCACAGCACAGCTGTGTTTCCCGTGTCAGAGACGCTGAACGCTGATGTCACGGCGCTGCGATGCCGTTTCTCCGCACCTGCACGCCTTGCACCGAATCCCCGTACCCGCAAAACGTTGTTTCTGTGCTGTTTATGTTTTTATGTGTTTTCGCCACCAGGCTAGAAAGGAATTACCTGTCGTGTAATTGCTGGAATTACCGGCGGAAATGTGTAAATAAATACGAAGCACCTGTTGGGCGCATTGTTTCTGTGGCGCGTTATGGTGATGAGGCTGTCTGCGGGTGTTCAGGAGAGCGATGAGGCGCGGGTTTGCTCAGGCATTAACGGGCCCCCTTCCCGTAAGCCTCGCTCTTAAACAGGCGGAAAGATGGATCGCATTTAAAACTGTGGACTGGCGGTGGAGGGTCCTCGTGCTAGAATGTTCTACAAGGAAAGAAAGTAGAAAAGGAGATTATTGTTTTTTTGTATGAATGAAAGCAAGCTGGGTAAAATAACTGAGGGAACTGGTTGCATTTGGTGATTAGTCTCCTGATGATTATTCTCTCAGTGATTAGTCTCTGTGATTACTTTCTTGGTGATTAGTTTTTTGGTAATTCGCCTCTGGGTGATTATCCTCTTGGTGATCAGCTTCTGGCTGATTACTCTGTGTTTACTTTCTTGGCCAGTAGCCTCTTGGTGATTAGTCACTTGGTGATTAGCCTCTTGGTGATCAGTGTCTTGGTGATTACTCTGTGGTTGCTCTCTCGGTGTCTCTTGGTGATTAGTCTCTTCTTCTTCTACTGTCATGGTGAATGCTTTCCTTCTACGCAAGGAGGATTTCCCCCAGTTTTGACTGGCGTCCTTGTTTCTGTGTGATGATGTCATGGTTCCAGATGAGGAGGAGGTTACAGGGTGTGTCCTGGCTGGAGGGAGGCGGCGGTGTTTCCCGCTCCCTGTCCTAAACTGTGCGGTAATGTGAACTCCAAACTGCTCTTACACATGGGGTATTCATCTCAAACATTATGGTGACATACTGCATATGTATTAATGTCAAGATATCTGGCAAACATATTTAACAAAATTTCTTATCGGCACATTTTCATATTTTATTTAAAGAACCTGTAAAATTCTAGAAAAAAATATATTATATGTATGTCCATATGTCACATATACTGAATATATTTCTTATTGAGAAATATATTCTGTGATATGTGGAAGTTGCAGTTGTAAGATATGTTTCTCAGTCATTTTTAAACTATTTTGGCTTTCCTTTTTTATCACATACACTGAATGTGTTCCACCCGACCCGCCCCCACCCTCACCCGAGACTCCGCCCACTCGGTCCCAGTGGGCCAAACCACACAAGTGGAGTCGGTTCCAGAGCCAAACGGCATGAGTGTACTGGGGAGGGGTGGGGCTTTTTCTACAAAGTATTTATTTACTGTCTGTCCACCAGCTGGAGAAACCGTGGCTGGTTGTGTGGCCTCTAAGCCGTTGGGTCTGGACCGCCAAACACACTAACAAGGCCACCGGTGCTGGGTACGTGAGGCGGTTGACCCAGGTCCTGGAGAGCCGCAGGGTCTGCTGGTTTCTGTTGTTACACTTAAACGATCAGTTAAAGCAATCGATTACACAGTTAACTGGCCTCACATGGTTTCTTCGGTCTAAAGTGGTTGTTGTGTTCAGGGTGAAAACAAAAAACCAGCAGACCCTGTGGCTCCCCAGGACCAGGGTTGGGCTCTCCTGCTCTGTACCCAACCCAGAGGGGCAGCGCCCACCTTGGGGTCCTGAGCTTCCTTACCCCGGAAGGGCCAGAATCAGGGGGCAGTGCTTCTGCTGCTGCCCATATCCCTACACTAGCACTGCATGTTCCCTTCAGCCACGCCCCTTCATTAATATTCATTAATAAGCCGGCCAATCAGAGCCCTTTAGAGCTTTGCCAGCATCAGAGGTTAAAACCTGTTATGCATCCTGAATCGGGCTGCAGTGTAGAGCATTTAGTGCTGACGTACATCAGCCAGCGTGCAGGACTGCAGCCCGCTGCTGCACAAGCGGCGTTATCTTCACTGGACCTCGAGGAAGCCAGACGTTTATTTGGAAAGCTCGCCGCAGCGCTCTGAAGTCCCGCGTGCTGACCCCCCTCTCTGATTCGCTGACTCACGCTGTCCACCGCAGAGGCGTCCGAGCGAGCGTTTATCTCCAGAGCGGTTAGCTGGGTCAAGCCGCTTCAGCCGCTGCTCCAAACGGCGTTCCGTTATCTTATCATTCGCTGTTGCTGAACTACTGTTAGCTGAAGAGGTGCACGGTTGTTTTGGGGGGGGGGCGTTTTGGTCCAGTTTCCTCAACAAAGAATATCACATTTTTAAAAATGTTGTGACGTGATGCATTGTTAAAAACACAACGCCAAGAATGTCTCTCACCGAGGGCAGCGGAGCAGGTGGGAGGGGCCTAACGAGGGTCAGGCGGTGCTGGCGCGGCGTTGGGCTGTGGCTGAGTTAAACTCACGCCGCCGCGCGGAGCCAAACCCGCCGCCGCCGCCGCCGCCGCCTCCAAAAACAACAGACAGTTACGTTCGAACGTCCCCGACGCCCAACGGAAGGAGAGCCAGTCCAGCGAAAGCGCGACGCTGTAAAGAGCTGTGAGGAGAGGGCGTGTACACGGGCGTCACGTCTGCGAGCCGAGCGTGGAGACCACCGCTTCAGCTGGACCGTTCCATTTCTGGGAAGAAACGGGGGGGAGGGGGGGGTGGCTGGGGTGAGTGCTGTCGGAAAACAGGAGATGGATCTGTCTGCAGTGGAGTGTGGGGTTTTTGCTCATAGATGCAGGGAGGGAAGTGTGTGTGTGTGTGTGTGTGGGGGGGGGGGGGGGCGGTCGCTGCTGCTGAAGGGTGGTTGGACTTTGGGGAGGGAGGGAGGGAGGGATGGAGGGGGTGGGGGGTCGAAGGATGGAACACAGGAAGTGAGACTGTTCCAGACTCACTCCGACCTGACCCATATAGCCCCCTGTCTGGTGCGCGCAATTACAGATTAAACACATACGAGATCAGACATGTCCTGGAGCAGATCTGGCGTTTGTCATCTGAATGTTAATGAAGGCCTGGGCTCTGGAGGAGCTGAGAGAGGAATGTGAGCGATGGAAATAAACGGATGAGATTGAGGGGATGCCGACAGCCCAGTGTGAAGAGTCAGTTTACACTCAGAGCATTCTGTCAGAGTACTTTACACTGGATTATAAAAGTCAGTTTGCACACAGAGCGTTCTGTCACAGTACTTTACACTGGATTATAAAAGTCAGTTTACACTCAGAGCATTCTGTCAGAGTACTTTACACTGGATTATAAAAGTCAGTTTACACTCAGAGCATTCTGTCACAGTACTTTACACTGGATTATAAAAGTCAGTTTACACTCAGAGCATTCTGTCAGAGTACTTTACACTGGATTATAAAAGTCAGTTTACACTCAGAGCATTCTGTCACAGTACTTTACACTGGATTATAAAAGTCAGTTTACACACAGAGCATTCTGTCAGAGTACTTTACACTGGATTATAAAAGTCAGTTTACACTCAGAGCATTCTGTCACAGTACTTTACACTGGATTATAAAAGTCAGTTTACACACTGAGTATTCTGTCAGAGTACTTTACACTGGATTATAAAAGTCAGTTTACACACAGAGCATTCTGTCACAGTACTTTACACTGGATTATAAAAGTCAGTTTATACACTGAGTATTCTGTCACAGTACTTTACACTGGAGTATAAAAATCAGTTTACACACAGAGCATTCTGTCACTGTACTTTACACTGGATTATAAAAGTCAGTTTACACACAGAGCGTTCTGTCTCTGTACTTTACACTGGATTATAAAAGTCAGTTTACACACAGAGCATTCTGTCAGAGTACTTTACACTGGAGTATAAAAATCAGTTTACACACAGAGCATTCTATCAGAGTACTTTACACTGGAGTATAAAAATCAGTTTACACACAGAGCATTCTGTCACTGTACTTTACACTGGAGTATAAAAGTCAGTTTACACACAGAGCATTCTGTCAGAGTACTTTACACTGGATTATAAAAGTCAGTTTACACACAGAGCATTCTGTCACTGTACTTTACACTGGAGTATAAAAGTCAGTTTACACACAGAGCATTCTATCAGAGTACTTTACACTGGAGTATAAAAATCAGTTTACACACAGAGCATTCTGTCACTGTACTTTACACTGGAGTATAAAAGTCAGTTTACACACAGAGCATTCTGTCAGAGTACTTTACACTGGATTATAAAGTCAGTTTACACACAGAGCGTTCTGTCACAGTACTTTACACTGGATTATAAGTAGGGCCTGAGTAACAAGCTTTCTGTACAGGTGGCGTTTGCTTCCCCAGCTTTGCATTTGCATTTTTCATCTGGAGCAGCCAGCTCAGCCCTTCCAGAAGCTTCCGGCACAGTCAGAGTCTCCCTCCCGTTCTCTACCTCCTCCTCCTCCTTCTCCTCCATCACAAATCCCATTAAACTGTGTGGTCAGTGGAGCAGAACGGACAAAGGAACCTTTCACACGTTTCACAGGCACACTTCCTTACCGCCGTTCCCCCCGTCCTGCGGCGTCTGCCCTCTGACTGTGATTGCTTTTGTCTGGAGTCCTTCCAGCGAATGGCAGAATTGAGCGCTGAGCAGTGTTTCAAAGGGCAGCTCCAATGACTGCTCCATGCGGAGCAAATTTGGCTGGATTAGGTCCGCCAACTGTAGTGTGCAACCTGGGGTTGAGGGAGGGGGGGGGGGGGTTTGAATTTAGAATTTTTTTTCATGGATTCAAAACAGTTTTTTTGTTGGAAAGTCAGAACATTCTACTGGATACGCTTTCAGCCCCTGTCCCTGCCTCCCTGGGCAGGAGTTAATCAGCTGGATGGCTTTGAACTGAATCAGGTTGCTCTTTGCCATTACCAAGTGAATCCTGCAGTGATTCCTCGTTCCGCTGGATGGTGGATTGGAGAGTTGTGTGCGACCAGCTTCATTAACAGAACTAACAGCCCTGCCATCTTAGATCACAGCTCTTTTCTCTCTCTCTCTTTCTCTCTCCCCCTCTTCCGTCCTCTCTCCTCTCTCCCTCGCTCTCTCTCTCTCTCTCTCTCTCTCTCTCTCTCTCTCTCTCTCTCTCTCTCTCTCTCTCTCTCTCTCTCTCTCTCTCTCTCTCTCCTCTCTCTCTCTCTCTCTCTCTCCCTCTCTCTCTCTCTCTCTCTCTCTCTCTCTCTCTCTCTCTCCCTCCCTCCCTCCTCTGAGGTTTTCTCTGGACGCTCAGACGGGCGGTCCTGACGTGGTCCTGACGTGGTATTAACGGCCCCGTGGCGACCGCTCGGCTAGATCCGGAGCCACGGCTCCTATTTCTGCCGAGGACGGGCGGAGGTGTCGGAGGTCCCGCCGTGTCCGGGGCCCCCCCCCGGCCCCCGCAGCGGACCCGGGAGACGAGCGTCCGCCCCGCCCTCCCAGGCCCCGGGGATTCCGCGAGAAGCCCTCGCGCGAACGCGCCGCGCTCTGATTGGCTAATCCCGCGGCGCGTCCCTTAAGATGTCCTGAAAGACCCGGCCGCTCGCAGGGCAAGGACTCGTGTCTCCTGAGGGGTGGGGGCTGGGGACGGAGGGATGGAGGGATGGAGGGACAGGGGGGGGGTGTTGGATGAGTATAAACGGCTGATTGAAGTGTCTGTGTCAAGCGTAAGGGCAGATAAGCTGGGTGCCAGGGTTGCCGCGGTGATGAAATGCTGAGGGGGGGGGGGGGGGGGGGGGGGGGGGGGGGGGGGGGGGGGCGGGGGGGAGCACTACAGAGCCCCGTTTTTTCTGCAGACCTGGCGATCTGTCCGGCGGAATGCAGCCACTCATGCGAGCTGTCCTTCTGAGGACTCTGGTTGCTTAGAGACCCGTTTCCGTGGTGCTTCCCATTCCTCCCGTCAGCCTCTGGGGCTCTCCTGCGTTTGACTGCAGTGAGTGTACTCACATGAACAGGGATGAGCAGCTCTCTGCTGCTTTGCTGCTTCCCTCGAAGGGCTGGACTCCTGGGCCTGGGGCTCTCTGATGGGGGTGGGGTGGGGGGGGCACTGGGGGAAACGGGGGGGGGGGGGGGGGGGGGGGGGGCCCGTAACTCTATGATGGGGTGCTGGTCCTGTGCCCATGACTCTCTAATGGGGTGGGTACAGACATGTGAAAGGTTTTGTTTATTCAGTTTCTCTGCAGTGGCGAGGGAGAAAGGAAGGGGTCGGGATGATGTGGAGGCTTGCAGCAGATCACGGGGTGGGGGTGGGGGGGGGCTGTTTTCCTCGTGCAAACACCCACTGTGAGGGAGCACGCCTCGGTTAGACTTGGGGTGTCTGAAGAACAGAGGCCCGTCCATTGGCTCACCCTACACACTGTTATGGGGTGACACCCCCAGGGGACGGTGCGAAATCCTGACCGTGTCATTGGTGGCTCTGACCGGCATGACGGCGTATGATTGGCCCAAAGAGTGAGTGGCAGCAGGCGGCCTGTTTGCGGGAGGAGAGCTTGATTAATTACCACCGGGCCTAGTAGTGACAGGGTTACGAGTGGGCGTCCAAAATTAGGAGAAATAATAAGGGATAAATTTGGGCCTAAAAAAAGAGTTGTCCAGAAGATGAGGTAAAATACACATGGTGGTGTGAATGCAAGAGGTGTTTTTTTCACAGGATGTCTCTGTAATAGGGCACAAGCTGGTAGTGCTTTAAAAAGGATATCGGAGTCATAGCTGGCCTGGTTGTGTATAATGCGCTGACATTACGTGAGTGATGCGGGGGGAAGGGGGGGGGGGGCGATCCAGTCGGTAACAGATTGTGCTTCATCCATTACTGGCGAGATCCCAGAAATCTGCCGTGTGACACCATAGCTGTTGCCCATCGTGCCGGCTGAAATCGCGCTGGAAATATGCTCACAAAATGGGGGCGTTAAGAACCGTTTTCGTACGGGCGAAACGCGAGGCGGACTTCGTTAGGAAAAGGAGCCCGTAAGATGGCTTCCGGGACGTGGTCTCATTGTACCCTTTTTTTTTTTAATGGTTCATTACGTTCCCTCTGTCCGCTCGCTCTGTGAGCGGTTATTTTATCTGCGCGGAATTCTCTCCCAGCGAAGCGCGGTCCCCCGTATACGGCTTTCCGCTCGAAGCGTGCGTCAGATCAGTCGAGCGGCGCGGCAGCCATACCGCCCGGTGTCTATTTCCCCTGTAAATATAAATGAGATCTGAGCCAGCGGTTTTTCTGTGATGTGTCAGAGATAAACCTGTCTTTTTTTTTAGAGAATAAAACTCAACAGAGATAACATTATCTGCTGCTTTGTGTTTTTTTTTTTTTTTTTAGCTTTCCGAACAGAAAAATTGTAAGAGGTGATGGAATTTCATATACGTTTTCCTTTCCCTCCTTTTTGTGTGCTGACAGTTGCTGTGCTGTATGTAACCACGTGTGTGGAAATGCCTTTTTTTGTTTGTGGATCTAATTGAAAAAATGAAATAATAGGTGACCACCGTTCACACCAATAGCACGCACACGCTGAGCGAGCGCTTTGACGCTGTAAATGTGTGAACACATGACTCACGGCGCTTATCTACGCTTGATTGTTCTGGAGTTTGTCTCAAGAGAAAAGCTGCGCTCAGCAGTAGGCACAGGGTTATTCACTGTACACGTGTTATCACAAACTGCGTTCCGCGTTACTCTTTGATCTTTGAGTATCATACGTAGTTTAGACGGGAATTAGGCCTGTGCGGTTGTTACGGTCTTAATCTAATCATAGAAGCAAAATGTCTCATTGATTTTGTTCTGCCAGCTATTTTTGTACAATTATTCCAGACATGAGTGAACATTCTTTCTCTGCAGTCGAAAGCGATGATTAAAGAATCGCCATGGTGACTGTTAATGAGATGCGCAATTAAATGGGGGCTGTTCCCCGCTTTAATTGCGTTAGGCTCGGGGTAAGTCAGTTGGGGATCGGGAGCACAGCAGCTAAACTGTACCAGTCTGCCCCCCCCCCCTCCTCCCCCCTCGCCCCCTCCCCTCGCCCGCTCCTCCAGAAGGCTGCATTACTCAGCGCTGTCCGGCGGGTTTTGTTTTCGCGGGTTGTCCGCGGTAACTCCGCTACAATCACATTCTGCGCCGGGGCGCCGGGCCCTTTGTCACGGCGGTATCGATCCCCCGTCCCCCCGCGCAGTCGCCCCTTTGCAGGCTGGGAGCGTTTGTATGGCCGCCGGAAGGCAGGCAGGCAGGCGGCCAGTCAGATGAATGCACTCCTCTGGCCCTCGGCCCGACGTCGTAAATTACCTGCCCATTGATCCGCTGTCTCCCAAGTTCCCCAGCTCCCTTCTCCCCATCCATCCGGGGATGGGGTGGGGTGGGGTGGGGTGGGGGGCGGGAGGCGGGGGGTGCTCCTGTAATGTCTGGGCTGTAGTTTGTAAATGTTCTGTACCACCCCCCCCCCCCCTTCCCCCTTGTAAATAGACCTGGCAGTTCATTGTAATGCATAAGAATTTTTGTCAGATGGAGGTATTTGGCGAGCATTGTTGGGCAGAACGGCCTGTTCTTGTCATTATGTTATGTTATGTTATGTTCAGTCAATTTATTTAAGTATGTCCGCATTTGAAAATGGTCTGCGCAGATGAGATTTGGGAAAATTGCATTTAGGAATTGGTTTTCGTACCCGGCAAACACTCAAACAGTGCGCTGTGAGACACTCAGTTCCCTCAGCCAGATTAATCACGGACTTCTTTTTCAGTGGGAATTTCAAACACCAACCTAATGAATATGTACACAGATATATTTGTTGAGTATTAATAAAAAATGCCTAAATATTTTAAGTGGTCTGTGGAATTGGATGTGCTGTGGGCATAGAGGAGAGGTATTTAATGTGGGGATCTGGGCTGTGTTTGTAATGCCCTGGATGTTTAAAAGCTGTAAGCCAATCACGTGTTGGGCCCACAGCTCTGAGATAACAATTTACAAGACCAGAACATGCCGATGTAATGGCAGCTAACCTGTAGCAAAACAAAATTCAACAAAAGATTTGTTGCAGAATGTATTCATTCGTTTGTATATTTATTTCATTACCGCTACCCAAGGAGGTTATGTCAGGATGTTCGTCTATCCATCAGTTCACACGTCCGTTTATCTGTCCGTCTTTGACAGATAATATCTTGAAAACTAATCGCCGGATTGCCATGAAACTTGCTGTGCACATTCATGATCCCAAGAGGAAGAAACCAACCTATTTTGGTGACCCCGTGACCTTTTCATCTAGCACCACCATCAGGCCGAACATATCTCAGAAAGTAATGACCAGATTGCCAGGATATTTGTCGTGCACGTTCATGCGAGGGGATATTGTTGTCCCTGGGTGGATGCCTGGACTCTACTTAGTGCACTCCTTCTAGTTTTAAACATTTAGTTACGTACTGCTTGAATTAACATTCTATTGTTTCCATTTGTGACCCCCCCCCAAGAAACCTTTATAAATTATAAGAGAGACGGAAGCAAGGTCAGGGGAAATGGGGATCCGGTCAGGTGGAAGTGAAAGTGAATTAGTGGTGAAAGTGCTTCTTTTGTTCTATCCTGGCCTCCCGTTACCTGTCCCGCAGGGGATACCGCACCCCATAAGCGTAACCCCCCCCCCCCCCCCCAAAGCACCAAAGGCCTCTGGGCTCACTGCCGTGGGCTGGTCAGAAACTCAAAAGAGAAGGATCCCGGAGATGATGTCACACACGAACACGTTGGGGGTCTCTGGGTTCGGATTGCCAGGTGAGCCCAAATCAGGTTGGGTAGGGGCCATGGCCAGTTCTAGTAACCCAGTTCCTCTAACCCAGAAGGAACAGTCTGTTTGTTGCCATTGAAAGCACAGCCGCTATTTGTAGGGAGAGGATTCTTCCAATTCATGGTTATAGAGATCCCTCTATGCAGAATGTACTTCCTCTCTACAGAGTGTACTTCCTCTCTACAGACTGTACTTACTCTGCTGGCTGTACTTCCTCTCTACAGACTGTACTTCCTCTCTGCAGACTGTACTTCATCTGCTGGCTGTACTTTCTCTCTGCAGTCTGTACTTCCTTTCTACAGGCTGTACTTCCTCTCTACAGGCTGTACTTCCTCCCTACAGACTGTACTTTCTCTCTGCACTCTGTACTTCCTCTCTGCAGTCTGCACTTCCTCTCTACAGGCTGTACTTCCTCTCTGCTGTCTGTACTTCCTCCCTACAGACTGTACTTCCTCTCTGCAGACTGTACTTCCTCCCTACAGCCTGTTCTTCCTCCCTACAGACTGTACTTCCTCCCTACAGACTGTACTTCCTCTGTGCAGACTGTACTTTCTGTTTGCTGACTGTAGTTCTCTGTTGGCTGATTTAAAACGTGCTGGGAGGGGTGAGGCAGTGTGGAATCGCACACCATACACTGTCGGAGTCTTATCTCACATCTTATCTCAATAGTGAACTTATGGAGCCTCCCGACAGTGAACTTCCCTGCTCAGCATGATGCAACAGTGAAGGCAGATGTTCTTTCCCAGATAGCGACCTTTGGCTTTTGAAATCTCTCATATCTTGAATGCTATGAAGTTGAGCTATGCTGTGATTCATTGTGTACTTCAGACAGTAGAGCTCCAGCTGTCTGTCTCGCAGATTTATATATTTCTTAATCACAGTTAGTTAAGTCAACAGGCCTTAAATTCTAGGTCAGAATAGTTTTGAGCATAATTCCTGGTATGTGCAGGTATCGTTGGTACCGCTTCACAAGTGTCAGTTCCCTGAATGTGGCTTTCAGAAAATGTTCCCCGATTAATATTCATACGCCGCGGTGAATTATTTAGCAGCTGTCTTTTTCCCTAATTGCCCAGAGTGGCACTTCGTCTGTCTCCGAGACTCGGCAGCTGTGCGTCTCCGGGGCTCGGGAAGGACTCTCAGCACTTACGCAGTCGCAGTTTGTCAGGTTTATGTTGCTGACGGGCCGGTTTCCTGGGTTCGACTGGGCCGCCCCCTCTCAGACTGCGGGGCGGGTGGAGAGATGATTTAAGGGGAACCACGGAATACAGGACGCCGGGCCGACGCTGTAATCATCTCCTTATCATCGCACCCTTCGTGACTCGCTCGTGAGTCGCGGGGAGGCTTTTCACTGCTCGTTCCTTTCAGTGTGTTGCTGACTGGTTCCATCCCCTCTCCCTCCCTGACCCCCCCCCCCCCCGTCCTGATCCTCATCTCTCGTCTCAAGCAGCACCTATTCATCCGTCTGTCTGGAATGGAACAGCCTTTATGTGGTTCAGTCTGAGGGTGACTGTGGGTCGCAGGCATCCCACCTGTGGGGCAGCCTTCTGGAACGTTCTGATGTCGGGGAGATTATGATCGCGTCCCCTACCACAGACTGCCTGTGCTGCTGACTGGATGAATGACCTGCTGACTGACTGACTGACTGACTGAGAGAATTACTGACTGACTGGCTATCTGACTGAATAACTGACTGGCTAACTGACTAACTGGCTGCCCATCTGAATAACTGGCTGGCTGGCTGAGAGAATTACTGACTGACTGACTGACTGACTGACTGGTTGACTGGCTGGCTGACTGACTGACTGACTGACTGTCTGACTGACTGACTGACTGACTGTCTGACTGACTGACTGACTGACTGGCTATCTGACTGAATAACTGACTGACTGGGTGGCTAACCTACTGAGTGGTTGACTGGTTGACTGTCTGACTGTCTGACTGTCTGCTGTCTGCCCTCCCATGCCCCCGTGCTCCCCCTCCCCCTCCCAACCCCGTCCCGTTTTCATCATCCTCAGACACGGCGGCCCCCAGAAGCCCCCCGGAGGCTCTGCCCCCCCGGGCCCCCCCCCCCCCCCCCCCCCCCCCTCAGAGGCTTTCATCTCCCGCGCCTCCTGACTGACAGCCCCCCCCCCTACTCCCACCCTTTCCTTCTCCTCAGTCAGCTTTATTACAGAACTTCCATTCCGCTTTAATTTGTACCCCCCATTAAAAGCAGCGGGGGGCCGCGGAGGAGCGGTTTGCCTAGCGCCAGAACGGAGCGCAATGCATTATTCTCTGTGTGACACCGTGGGTGGGGTGGGGAGGGGTGGGGGGGTCCCGTCAGGAGCTGACAACCCTTTGTTACCCCCCGTTTCTCTGCCACATGCCAACCCCCCCCCCCCCCCCCCCCCCACTCCCCCACTCCCCGACCCCCCGCCTCCCTTTTGCTTGCTGGTTATTTGAATCTGCACTGAGCAGCAGCTAGAGCTCCCAACCAGGCAACAGATTTGTCGGGGGGGAGGGGGGGAGGGGGGGGGGAGCTGCCTCCGAAATTCCAACAAAGGCCCCCGTAAGCCGCAGCTTTTCCAGGCTTGCTGAGCGACTCGGTCCCGTTTTCCACAATCGCAAAAATCGAAACGCGGGTCGCCTCCCCCGGGCCCGGTGCCCTTTGGTACGGTCCGCCCTGCGGGGCGATCCCTCCTCGCGCGAAAGTACCGCCCGCTGAACCGTCACATGTCTGATGTGCGCTGTGTGCGTCAGATCGGCCTGCTTCACTACGGCTGTACCGTATACCATGTACAGGCATGCCAGTTCATACACTCACATTTATGCACTACTGCTGTACCATATACCATGTACAGGCATGCCAGTTCATACACTCACATTTATACACCACGGCTGTACCATATACCATGTACAGGCATGCCAATTCATACACTCACATTTATGCACTACGGCTGTACCGTATACCATGTACAGGCATGCCAATTCATACACTCACATTTATGCACTACGGCTGTACCGTATACCATGTACAGGCATGCCAATTCATACACTCACATTTATGCACTACTGCTGTACTATATACCATGTACAGGCATGCCAGTTCATACACTCACATTGAGGCATATCATATATATTTCAAAATTACGTGTTTTGTCAGCTATATCAATACGTAAATGGGTGCAGTTCCGTATACGGAAGCATAAGCCTCTGATAATAGCATATTTATGAGCATATGTGTGAAATTGGATGCATTTCCTAGGTGCTATTTCTCTCAGTGTGAAAGGAGTAAATACCTTGGCACGGTTGCTATTGTTCTGTGTTCTCCGTCCAAAAAGGAAAAAAAAAACATGATTTGTTTTTCATATTCAGAGTGGAGGGTTCATTACTGAACAGTTTTTAAGTGGTGGAGGATTTGTGCTGAGGTCTTTGAGAGAAAAAAAACGACGTTTTGTTTTTCATGGTCAGGGATTTTAAAGAGCGGAGTGAACGTCTCACTCCATGAAGAGGGCGACCAGAGACGCACTCGAGGGGCGAACTGAACTCCCCTGAACTCGGTGAATCCGTTTCTGAGATTCTGTGTGATTTTTGGGTTTTGATGCTAAACCAGGTGATCACAGGTACAGGTATGTTTGGGTTTTGGTTCTAAACCAGGTGAGAGCAGGTACAGGTATGTTAGGGTTTTGGGACTAAACCAGGTGAGAGCAGGTACAGGTATGTTTGGGTTTTGGGACTAAACCAGATGAGAGTAGGTACAGGTATGTTTGGGTTTTGGGACTAAACCAGGTGATCAAAGGTACAGGTATGTTAGGGTTTTGGGACTAAACCAGGTTGGCACAGGTACAGGTATGTTTGTGTTTTGGTACTAAACCAGGTGATCACAGGTACAGGTATGTTTGGGTTTTGGTACTAAACCAGGTGATCACAGGTACAGGTATGTTAGGGTTTTGGTACTAAACCAGGTGAGAGCAGGTACAGGTATGTTAGGGTTTTGGGACTAAACCAGGTGATCAAAGGTACAGGTATGTTAGGGTTTTGGGACTAAACCAGGTTGGCACAGGTACAGATACGTGTTAGAATTAAGTCCTTACCCACAGGTCAGTTGAAGCGCCACTAAATATTCTGTCTTGAATCCTTATTAAATTAATCAGTTTTGCCTGTAATTTGACTCATCAATTAAAATCCAATTTGTTTATGGTCATTTAAAGTCATTAATGATACTAATTAGGATGTCCTTAATTTTATTTGTTCAGCTATAAAGGGCTAGTTACCATTCCAAGGTTTACGTTATTTTGATTTCATTTTTGGTGTGTGTTTACGATTGGTCCAGACAATGTTTGTGTCCAATGACAGATATATTCGATATTTACATAAAATCTAACAGGCTGCTGTCGTTACAGTGGCTGGGATTGGGGCCTTCGGTGGTTTGTGGTCTAAAGCAAGACATTACATTACTTTTTAAGTATCTAAAATATCCTTCATATCCTAAGTCTGTATCTAGTTTCCTCGATGTTGTTCTGTCTGAATCCGTGTTGGGTCGGTCTGTTGACTGGGGGGTGAGGGGGGTGGGGGGGGTGCAGTGACTTCAGCATTATGATATGCAAATATTGTAATTTATAAATAAATCTGTCCTCTGTCGAGGGGATGTGGTGGCAAGCAAAAAAAATTTTAAAAAAAAAATTTTTTAAAAGAGAAAAAATAAATTTGAAAATATCCTTCATTACACATACAAACTGGCTAGGTCAATGGAAAACTGAAATAATGTTTTTTGGAGAAAAAAAAAACCCAATTTCATCTGCGTTCAGCTTTTAGTTTTAATGCATCGTGAAGGTTTAAAGGACCAATGTGTGGGGCTCCCATTGTATTGTAACAGCGCCTGAAAAGCCGCATCTCATCTCCGCGATTGCAGCTGCCCTCCTCCCCTGTACATCGCCACCGCAAACAGCGGGATGAATTACGCCGGTCCGTCTGTCCGTCCTAACTGACACGGTCCGTCTGTCCGTCCTAACTGACGTGCCTCTCTAACGGGGCCCTCGTCTGGTCGCAGAGCCTGCCAGTAAAACCCCCGCGCCTGTTGGACACAGTCCACCGCACCACGATGGCGCACAGGCCGCCGAGCTCTCCGCTTGACCCCGGCTGAAAAAAAACAAAAACAGGACTCTGACTCACCACCGGGTCAGACTGAGACGTTCGGGTGAACGGGCGGACATTCAGCCAGGAGCTAAAAAAAACTAAACAGATACACACTTTGCTTTTATATTCTGACTAATTGGGTGAAAGGAAAGGAAAGGTGTGTCCTCTTTCACACCTGACCACTGGCCACCTTTTTTTAGAAGTGTAGCAGAGGCAAAGGTGACTTCTCCCGGGTAATGATATAAAAAGCCTGAACCCAAACCCGGGCTAACAGGAGGTGTGGTCTGTGTGAGTCGTCTTACTGCCACAAATATCCGAAGCGTGAAGCGAACAACGCCCACGCAGCCAAACAGGAAATGACTGGACAGCATCGGAGGTCAGCCAGAGGCCAGGCTACTGCCACCGACACAGTAGCAGGAGTGAGGAGTTGAGATCATTTTTTTATTTTGTTGTGACTCCATCACCCTGCTACCCCCCCCCCGCCCTGCCCACACACACACACACACTCCTGCTCTCATGCTCCCAGGCAGGTCCCAGCAGCCCTCCACTTCCTGTTTATGACAAACACCCATTTCCCCCGTGACACATCTTGATTCTCCCCCGTCGCCGCCCTCTCGTTGCAAAAGGGATCCGGAAAAATCAATTTTCTTCCCCGCGCCCCCCCCCTCGCGCCCCCCCGCGCCTGGCGGTGTTTGCACACGGGGACGTCTCTCCCCCCGGCGGAGTTACGGCAATAAAACCGCGAGGACCCGCGCGTTTGGCGTCTGGCGCCGAGCTGATGCGAGAGAGAGAGAGAGAGAGAGAGAGAGAGGGCGCGTGGAGGGGACTCGCCCAGGGATCCTCCGGAGGCCGTCGCAGTGCGTTTTTCAATTACTCACAGGGGCGGGGCGCGGGGGGGGGGGGTGGTCCCGTGTTCTTCAATGAGACGGGGGTTGGGGGTGGGGGGGGGGCGGAGTCGAAGGGACGATGGCGCGCGTGGACGACCTATCGGGAGCCGACCGGGGGGGGGGGACGGAATCGCGGTGCGCGACCTGCCGTCTCTAATCACCGCCCCCGGGGAGCCGGAAATGAACGGGACCGTCAGTCACCTCCAGGAAATGAAAAATTTGCACACAAAAAAAAAAAATCCGGCTTCCTGCCGATGCCGCTTATTAAACCTGATGAAAGGATTGCGAGCGTGTGGATTTTACCTGTCCTGCGGGGAACGCGTGTCCCGGAGCGATATTGAGAGGCGTTCTGAGCCGTCTAAAAATACGCATCGCACATTCCAGCTTCAGACACACGCGGTATGGAGATTTCGGAGAAAAAAGGTAAAACATCTTCAGAAGAATTTTTTTTTATTTCGTAGTATTAGAAAAAAAAGCCCCAGAGAAAGTGTTCAGCTGTGCTGAAGACACACCGGGGTGAAAAGGTTATTTGTGAGCGCTTGACTCTGTGCACCCAACCAAAAGCACACCTGTTTGTTTTGTGTTGGGAATGAGTCTTCCAGTTCCTTACCCACTGTGCTACACTCCGTCCTCTTATGCTGCCGATCGTCTCTCACGTTCGTTTTCGTTCTCCATTTCAGTTCCTGTGTCTGAAGAACATCCGGACCTTCCTCAAGGTGTGCCACGACAAGTTTGGCCTGCGCAGCAGCGAGCTCTTCGACCCCTTCGACCTCTTCGACGTGCGGGACTTCGGGAAGGTGAGCGGCGAAGGTTTTTTTAAATTTTTTTTAAGCGGGCCCTTTGATTGGCTGTTGTGGGGGACGGTCTCTGCAGCCATAGGCCTGAATGCACCAGCCGTGAGCGAGTCAGATCCGTACGGTCTATCTGAGGATGTAAATGTCATTTCTCATTCAAGCAGTTGTATTATTTATGTGCGCATGTTCTTCATAATCAAAATGTCAGCTCTATGTTTTATGAGGAACCTTCCATTTCGAGGATTTCATTCATTCCCAGCACACGCACACACACACACACACACACACACACACACACAATCATGCATGCACACGCGCATATATGCACAAACACGCACGCTCACACACACGCACACTCAGCCGTGTACACGCGCACACACACACACACACACACACCCAAACGGGTGCCTGCGCACGCACAGATGGTTCGGTCTGCGTCCGCAAACTGACAGATTGACAGCACCGGAGTGATGCATGCATGCGCAGAGATACAGAAGTGGGCGTAAATAATAGATAATGTGTGCGCTGGCAGTGTGACTATACATACCGGGTGAAGCGCTACGATGGTCCGCCAACACGTTCTGAAAATGAGCCAAAATGGCAGTCGTGTGCTGAGGGACTTTTCCCAGCCCTGTAGATTATAATGTGATACGTAATGGGATGTGGGCCAGTGAAATGGGCCTCTGCTCCCCGCAGTCCAGGATGAGAAGGGTAACGGTGCCTTGAGGCAGAATCGCACGGCCGTACCGTCCGCCGCCTCCCTATCGCTGTGAAACCCAGAAGAAATTAGAATTAGCCTTGAAGTGTGTGTGTGCATGTGTGTGTGTGTGTGTGTGTGTGTGTGTGTGTGTGTGTGTGTGCATGTATGTGCGTGGTGTGTGTGTCAATGGGTGTATATATGAGTGTGTATGCATGCATGAGACAGTGTGTGTGTGTGTGTGTGCATGCGTGTGTGTGTGTGTGTGTGTGTGTATGTGTGGGTATGGATGTGTCTGTGTGTGTGTGTGCGTGTGTGTGCCTGCATGTGTGTGTGGGTGTGTGCGTGTGCGCGTACTTTATTTTTAGGAGCAGGACTGGGAGATAGTTCTGGTTCAGAGCAAATTAAATTTTCGCTGAAACTGTTCCCAGTGTGGCTGAGAAATTAGGCACCCCCCCCCCCCCACCGAGTCAGTGCTGAAAGTGTGCTCAAAGAGGGGCTCAGTGGGTGGTTGGTGGGTTAATGTGTCTGTACATCGGCTTACATAGTGGGAGGTGGGGGGGGTAATCAAGCCACTACCCCTTTGCACCCTTCCCCTAAATTCGGGAACTGGGAATACAGGAGGTTACCCCCCTACTTTCACCCCGACTGGGCCCCAGCAGGACTGGATTAGGATGCTCATTAGAGATTTTGGGGTCTCTTCTGGGTTGAAGGGTGTGGAGCTTGGGTGGTTCTGCCAAGATGAGGGCGGGACCGGAACCTGCCACTCAAGGGGGACTGGGAGGTTTTGAGGTCTCCAGTCGATAATGGGTCATATGACTGAGTAAAAGCTTATTGAAATTGAAGTTTTAACCTCATACATTTATTCAGCTCCATGAGAGAGAGAGAGAGGGGGAGGGCTGAGAGAGGGAGAGACAGAGAGAGATGGAAGGTGATGAGAGAGAGAGAGAGAGAGAGAGGGTGAGAGAGAGAGAGAGAGATGGAAGGTGATGAGAGAGAAAGAGAGGGTGAGAGAGAGGGAAAGAGAGATGGAAGGTGATGAGAGAGAAAGAGAGGGTGAGAGAGAGAGAAAGAGAGATGGAAGATGATGAGAGGGAGAGAGGGAGAAAGAGATGGAAGATGATGAGAGGGTGAGAGAGAGAGAAAGAGAGATGGAAGATGATGAGAGAGAGAGAGGGAGAAAGAGATGGAAGATGATGAGAGGGTGAGAGAGAGAGAAAGAGAGATGGAAGATGATGAGAGAGAGAGGGAGAGAGAGAGAGAAAGAGAGATGGAAGATGATGAGAGGGAGAGAGGGAGAGAAAGAGAGATGGAAGATGATGAGAGGGAGAGAGGGAGCCAGACTATGCTGTTGCCCGCTGGCTTTCAGAAGACGAAGCGGGGGAAGACTCTGAGGGTTGATGCGCTAGCAGGAAACGCGATAAAATTTGCGAGCTCTTTGAATCCATCACTCGAGCCCCCCCCCCCCCCCGTGCCGGTCTGCGAATGGCGGCCGCTCTCGCCCGGAGGCGTCCCGCCATCGATTCCCCATTAAGGGGGAAGCTGGCGGCACGTCACCGTGTAGAGAAGGGAACGGCGCAAATTAAATTTCCCAGCCCCCGGCCCGCGGGGAGAGGGACAGGCCAGCGGGGAGAGGGGCAGGCCAGCGGGGAGAGGGACAGGCCAGCGGGGAGAGGGACAGGCCAGCGGGGAGAAGGACAGGCCAGCGGGGAGAGGGACAGGCCAGCGGGGAGATTGACAGGCCAGCGGGGAGAAGGACAGGCCAGCGGGGAGAGGGACAGGCCAGCGGGGAGAAGGACAGGCCAGCGGGGAGAAGGACAGGCCAGCGGGGAGAGGGACAGGCCAGCGGGGAGAGGGACAGGCCAGCGGGGAGAGGGACAGGCCAGCGGGGAGAGGGACAGGCCAGCGGGGAGAAGGACAGGCCAGCGGGGAGAGGGACAGGCCAGCGGGGAGAGGGACAGGCCCGCGGGGCCTCTACGTCTCCGGGCGGTGGGGAGGCGGCGGCCTGGTTTTTGTGCTTCGCCTCCACGGCCGCGCCCAGTGCCTTTAATTATGAAACGCACCCCCCACCCCCCCCTCCGCGTTCCCCCCTCGTCCCCCCCATCGACGTGCTGCGCGGGTCTGATGGCGTTTCCATGCGGTGTGATGAGCAGCGTTTGCCAGGCAGGGACTCATGTGCCCCACCACCCCCCCAGCCCCCTGTTTTTGGCTGATAGCCTCACTGAAAGCAGAAGTGTGTGTGTGTATGTGTTTGAGTGAGTGAGTGTGTGTGCGTGCGTGCGTGCGTGTGTGTGTCTGTGTGTGTGTTTGTGTGTATATGTTTGAGTGAGTGTGAGTGGGTGTGTGTGAGTGAGTGTGTGTGCGTGCGTGCGTGTGTGTGTCTGTGTGTGTGTTTGTGTGTATATGTTTGAGTGGGTGTGTGTGCGTGTGTGTGCACGCGTGAGTGTGTGTGTGTGTGCGTGCGTGCGTCTGTGTGTGTGTCTGTGTGTATATGTTTGAGCGAGTGTGAGTGAGTGAGTGTGAGTGGGTGTGTGTGCGTGTGTGTGTCTGTGTGTGTGTTTGTGTGTGTATGTTCGAGTGAGTGTGAGTGGGTGTGTGTGCGTGTGTGTGCACGCGTGAGTGTGTGTGTGTGTGCGTGCGTGCGTCTGTGTGTGTGTTTGTGTGTATATGTTTGAGTGAGTGTGAGTGGGTGTGTGTGAGTGGGTGTGTGTGTGCGTGTGTGTGTCTGTGTGTGTGTTTGTGTGTATATGTTCGAGTGAGTGTGAGTGAGTGAGTGTGAGTGGGTGTGTGTGTGTCTGTGTGTGTGTTTGCGTGTGTATGTTCGAGTGAGTGTGAGTGGGTGTGTGTGCGTGTGTGTGTGTGTGCATGTGTGTGTGTGTGTTTGTGTGTGTGTGTGAGTGGGTGTGTGTGCACGCGTGAGTGTGTGTGATAGAAAGTGGGTGTGGCAGGCGAGCAGCTGGGTCCATTAACATTAATCAGGTGACTCTCGACTCTGCCCCTCCCCCACACCCCTCTCAAATCCCTCCTCCCTGATTGGTGGTGATGTGGGAATCTGGGATCGGAATCTCTGCGGCTCCCAGCCCAGCTGTAATTACCCTCTCTCTCCCTCTCTCTCCGGATGCTTTCATGGGGACAGCCGGGCCACCTGCCCCCCCACCCTCCCCCAGGTCACTCACACGGGACCGCTGTGTGCTCCGGTCTGGCACTAATTGCAGGAGTGAGCCCCCACCCCCTCCCCCACCACCCCCACACACCTCCCCCTGCGATCCTCTCCTTCTCCAGTTTCATTCATGCTCTTACCCCCCCCCCACCCCCCCGCCCCTTCCCCAACAGAGAGTTCCATCACCCACCCCCCTCCCCCCCTCCGCTGGGTCAGGACAGATGCCAGCTGTTTCTCATTCCCGATCATTACATATTTATCATGTCTCCTAATTAATAGAGAATATGGCCGTGGGTCCCTGGAGCGCGGCGTCTTCAAAACCCGCGCGTTCCTCCTCCTCCTCCTCCTCCCCTCTAATGAGGAAGATTCTTATGATATTTATTAATATGGTAATATCTGTTTCTTTGGCAGCCGGCATTGTAATTGGCCTGCCACCGCGGCACCTGTTCCTCGTCTGTTACCGAATATGCCGTCGCTTATGTTGCGCCACAAAGGCGATTAGGAGCGGGAAATGCTTCGCGGAGAACGTCTTCATCAGCGCGGGATGCTGTTCAGTCTCTGCCGAGAGGACTCGGGAAAACGAACGAGTCTCTTTCCCTGCTGCAGTCGGGGCTCGTGGAGTTTTGGGTTTCTGCTGAATGACTGATGCCCGTGTCGTTGTGTTGTCAGGTTTTGGACCGGAGTGAGATTCTTTGGAGTTTTTTTTGTCTTTATTCTGGCCCTCAGAGAGACTGTTGATTTCTTTCATGATACCTCTTTGGATATAAAAATGTCTAATTAGTAGGCTACAATGAACGTTATTTTGTATAGTTCGCGAAGTTGCATTAAATGTACTTAAAACCAGGGCTATTACAGGACAGAGTGCATCGTTTTCCTCAGCTGACAGACCTGCCTGGTATCAACAGTTCCTTGTCTGTTTCTTGTTCCTGGATTCATCTGACATACCTGTCAGATTAGAGGTGCGTTCAAGTTCAGCGAACAGAGGCGAATGTCCGTGGCGAACATGTTTTCTTTGAACAGTTCACTTTGAACGGCTTTTTACGAACATTTCAAATAGTTTACATTAAACATAAACAGACATGGCGACGATAATAAAACAACAATAGCTAGCTAGCTAGCGAACAATAATAACATTGGCCAGCGTTAGCAATAACATAATTGAAAAACTGATCACACTTAACGGCATCTTCAATTGAAATAGCCTACCCATCTGGAACATTTCCCTCAGTCCAGCGTCCACTTTTTTCGCCGCAAACTACCTTTTCAGACTGTTCACTTATGTTTGCAAACGTTCGCGGCGAACACAAAGCTAACGGAAAAAAGTTTGAAATAGTTTGCAAACCTTTGCCTTGTTTGCTAAACTTGAACGCACCTCTGGTCAAACCAGAAATTGTGATGATCTGCTAATATTTTTAAAAATCATTCTGATAGATTGATAGAGGACACCAGTAATTCACAGAGCTACATGTAGCATTTAATTTCTTAACTCTCCTGTTATGTTTGAGGATCAGTGACATTGGTTGTATCAATTTTGACCTTGTATGGTTTAAACACCTTCTTTATATCATGACAGGTATTTTATCATCCAGTTGTATTTCCCTGATATACAACTGGATGATAAATTGTATTAACTTCTATGTATCAGTTCTACTTCTCATTGCCAACCTGAACTTTGCTATACAAGGCAAAGCCTTGCTAATGATTATCGCAGTTAGCCCAGCTAGGAACAAAAGCTGTAAATTCCTTCCAAGAAAAGAAAACTAAAAGTGTTTATGTCATCAAATGGTAAGCTTGGGATGAAAGGCATTACATTACATTAGTTATTTGGCAGAAATTGTAATGCATAAAAACTCAAAATATATGAAAACTGAAGTGAATTCACCTGATCTATTGATTAATACTGCCAGACCCGACTAACAGCATTTCAACACAAATGAGAAAATATGTAACATTAAGTATCGACATCCAAACAGTCCTTGAGTCCTAGTTTTTTGTTATCTCAAGATCCTGACATATCGTTTGATCACAAGAAAACAAAAGTTTCCTTCTCATGTTCATGGCTTACTTATCTTGTGATTTTGACATAGCAAAAGCTTTGTTCTTGTGGTCATTTTGAGGCAGCTGATTCTGCTGCTGCTAGCAATATTTGCATGGGTGTGGGTGAAACCAACCTTCTCCAAACAAAAACTTGACATTATCCACCAATTAGCATATTTTCCAAACATTTTGTTTCTACATTTAACATTACATTTACATTGAACACTTACATTTATATTTAACATTTATATTTATATATAATCTGTCATTTTTCAATCTTGCTTTGATGTAGAACATTGCTTTTGAAAAAGCAATTACAATTGTTTGAGACAAATTTCGCTCTAAACGTTTTAAAAAAGTGACATTTGAAAACTGTAGAGAAATTTTTTTTTTGTACATGTCTGTTGGTAAATGTGAATGTAACATGCTGCGAGGGAAATGTCCCCATGGGGATAAAGAAGTTCTTGATGTATGTATGTACAATATCTATTTCACATGCAGTATTTATTGTACGTAGCAAATATACAATCACTTGTACATTTACTCAAATTCAGTTCAGAAGCAAGTATAAACTGTAGTTACTCACCAGCAGTTTTCTACATTAATTTCAATGTGTTCCATGAGGCAATTCTAAATATTTGACACTTTGATCTGACTCAAAGTTTGCATGACATTGTAAAATGGTAAGATTAAAAAACACAGGGCCAAGTGACTTGAAAAAATTGAGGAAATATTGGGTAGCATTGCTTTGGAATACATCTTATTTCATTTCGGTGGGGCAAGATAGGCTATATTGTTTGTAGTACCGTAACTTGGCATAATTTTGATATCAATACTTTTAATGGCAGGCGTGGATTTTGGCAGTCTGAATGAATGAGTTACAGACGGGGTATGTCTTGTATGTGTGAGTAACTTGGCATTTTTGTACGTTGAAAACGTGTTTTTTAATGAGATATCATTTCTTTTTGCAAAGCGTTTTATTATGAGAGCGAGAAATGCGAAGTGACCCTGTAAGAAACGGTTGTGGATTATGGCTATCCTTGTGTGAATTGTGCAGTCTGATGAGCGTGTACCGTTTAGCAGTTTCGGTTTGCTATATATGTAAAACAGTGTAAAACAGCTGTGACAAAGGGTGCGGTGGCGTAGTGTAAACGCATCAGAAACGCAGGTGAAATATGGGCAGTGTATGTACTCACAGATTTGATGGCCATCCAACGAGCCTTGATTGACAAAGAATCAGCAAGCCCATAGAATTAGAGCTCCCTAGGTCGCAACTTGTGTACCCTTCTGTCCTGCTCCATTGTCTGTTATTTCGTGGAGATGCACTTTTAGTGTTTGTAAGGTTTTAAGGCATTTTGATAGGCTTATCTGCAGGTGGGAATCCTCTTCGCTGTTTTGCTAAACTAGAACCGGAAAACTTGATAGTGGAGAATAGGAGCAGACGCATATGTCCCAGCAGGCTTTGCATATGAGAAAATAACAACAGTGTGAGAGAAATTAGGATGAAATGATGAAATTGCATAGTTAAAACAATATGTTTTTAGCAGAATGGGCATGTAAGTGAAGGTTGACATGATCACAGACTATAGTGCGAGGTAAATTAAGTGACCACGAGCGAGCTTAGTTTCCTTAACGAATGGTATTATAGGCCTAACAGTCAGTAAAAAACATTAGCCGTTAAAGTGGAAGGTCAATGAACGTGAAATATATCACACTGATTTGCTTTTTTTCATGTTCAGTATTAGTAGTTATAATTATGAGTGAGTCATGATTTAAAATGCAATGTTTTAATGGGGAGTTGCAGAACGTATATACGTAGTAATTGTATGTGGCTAGATAGAGAACAGGGCGAGGTAACATGAGTGTAGAAACGTGGCGTTTGCTGATAAGAAGGTTTTGTACAGTAGACAAGTTAATAAATATAGTTAGTAGACATGGCACAGTGGTGAACTGGTGAGGCTTGAATCTATGGCCCCGTGTTCCCAAGACTGTAACCTTGCCCACTAGGCCACAGCAGACTAGATGTTTAAACTGGGAATGTTTCAGAATAAAAAGGTATGGTATTTTGCGTGTGTATGCAAGTTTTTTGATTGGGTCGTGTAGGTGAATATTTGGCTGGTGTCGGTAAATTGTCCAATGGGGAGACATGTTGTTAGTGGGATACGCGGCAGGAAAAATAAGAAGAAAAGAAGAAGAAGGGGAAAACACAAAATCTCCTTAGTTTGGGGCTTTATTGTGTGGACATGTGAAGTTGTTTATGAGTTCTGTCTGTTGAAATGGGGTGAGCATGTACAGAATTTTATGTTTTTAAGGGCTGAGTGTCTGTGGCTGTTGTGGTTATTTCTGTGGGGAACCCTGAAAAGTGCCAAGCTCTCGGTGCTGTATAGGTATGGGGCATGCCCCCACCAAGGCGTAACTTGGCGGGATGGCAGGTATGCCATAATTCTACCACCCAGTACATTTAATATGCACTATTATAACGAGAATGTGATAAATCTACCACCAGCACATTTAATATGCACTATTACAACTGAGAATTCAGTAAATCTGCCACACGCCAACCAACAGCATACCTCTGCCCCAACCAAAGCATTCTAAAACACCTGACTGTGATGTCACTTCCTCACCCAGCACAAGCCTGATGCTCATAACAATGGGAAAGTCAACTTGATGACAAACTGTCATCTGTGAAGGGTAAAACCAGCCCATGCCTCGAGCTGTGCCCAGAACAACAAGCGTTAAGCACTCAGCTCCTAAAGCATTATTTAATTAATTAAATGGTATCATTCTTTGAAGCAAAACCTGATAATTAATTGCAAAAAGTTTCCACAAAGTGCAGTAGCCAAGTTGATTTATAAATGCACACTAAGAAAAAATCATGGAACTGTAGGTGTCAAGTACTAAGTGTGGCAAATGTTTAATTAATGATCAGTATTAACTGCCTCTTTGTCATGGTCCTGTTTTCCTGTCTGTGTTTCCCCTGTTGGGCCGCCAGATGGCGGCACTTCTGTTTTGTGTCCTGCTCCCCCCCTGTTAATTGTATGATTGTTTCATTGTCTCGTTATCCCATCATTGTTCCACCTGTGTCTTATCCCCTCCTTCTGGTTTGATTGTTTTTTGAGTTCACCTGTGTCTTGTTACCCCTGTCTATTTAAGTTCTCTGTTCCCTTGACTCGGGTGCTGGTTCCTTGTGTTTGTTGCCGATGAATGTTCAGACCATTTATACCTGCCTGCGTTTTTTTTTTACCTGTTTGTGTTTGTTCCCGAGTTGTGTTTGTTCCCTGACTTCCATGTACCTGCCTGCTTGTGTTTGTTCCCTGACTTTCATGTACCTGCCTTCTTGTGTTTGTTCCTGAATTCTGTTTGAAAACCGTATGTACCTGCCTGTATTTTGTTCCTGACTAGTTTTGTTCCTGACTAGTTTTGTTCCTGACTTGTTTTGTTCCTGACTTGTTGATTTGCCCTTGTGTTCTGCCTGCCTGCGTTCTGCCCTGACCGTGTTTGAGTTCCTCTTGTTTTCTGTTTTATTTAGAGATTTTTGAGTTCGTGTTTTTTCCCTTTGTGGCCTTGTCTGTTCCCTGCTTGTTTGCCTGTCTTTAGTAAAGTCTTTGTTCCCCTCATTTTGGATTTGTGTTTTCTTTCCCCCTGCGTTTGGGTCCCCCCTACCCGTACCGTGACAGAAGGAACCAGCCAGTGCGGACCCAGCAGAGGTTTTTTTTATTTATTTTTTTATCATGCCACCGGGGTGGTGGAGTGACCCGGAGGACTCTCCACCCAGCGACTGGGAGTCCCTCGCCCTTGAGCTTCCCAGCGCCCGGGGCGGGCGGTCACGGAGGCGCCGTGGTCGGCTGCCTCCCGGTTGGCCAGACCTCCAGCTGCCCAGCCAGCGTTCCCGGCCCTGCATCATTTGAAGGGTCTCGATTGGCGATCTTTCCAGGGTCCGGCCCGCGGGGGTCCCGCCGGTCCCGTCCGGCTGCCCAGCCGGGTTCCCTACAGCTGTGGTCTGTGTTCCTGTCCCCTGCCCAGCCCAGACGGCAGGGCCCTCGGCCTGCTCCACCCCAAGTCCAGGAAGGGCCTTCACGGCCTGCTCTGTCCCGAGTCCCGGAGGGGCTTTCACGGCCTGCTCTGTCCCGAGTCCCGAAGGGGCCTTCACGGCCTGCTCTGTCCCGAGTCCCGGAGGGGCCTTCACGGCCTGCTCTGCCTCGAGTCCCGGAGGGGCCTTCACGGCCTGCTCTGCCTCGAGTCCCGGAGGGGCCTTCACGGCCTGCTCTGCCTCAAGTCCCGGAGCGGCCTTCACGGCCTGCTCTGCCTCAAGTCCCGAGCGGCCTTCACGGCCTGCTCTGCCTCAAGTCCCGGAGGGCCTTCATGGCCTGCTCTGCCCCAAGTCCCGGAGGGGCCCCCAGAGCCACCTGGAGCCCCGGAGAGGCTCCCAGAGCCGCCTCGAGCCCCGGAGAGGCCCCCAGAGCCGCCTCGAGCCCCGGAGAGGCCCCCAGAGCCGCCTCGAGCCCCGGAAGGCCCCCAGAGCCGCCTCGAGCCCCGGAGAGGCCCCCAGAGCCGCCTCGAGCCCCGGAGAGGCCCCCAGAGCCGCCACGAGCCCCGGAGAGCCCCCAGAGCCGCCTCGAGCCCCGGAGAGGCCCCCAGAGCCGCCTCGAGCCCCGGAGGCCCCGCCTGCTCTGACCCTTCCGCGGAGGCCGCCTGCTACACCCAAGTTTCGGGCTTTACTTGCGCCTCGAGCCCCGGGGGGGCCTCCGGAGCCACCTCAAGCCCCAGGGGGGCCTCCGCAGCCGCCTCGAGTCCCGGGGGGCCTCCGGAGCCGTCCAGAGCTCCGGAGAGGCCTCCAGAGCCGTCCAGAGCCCCGGAGAGGACAACGGTTCCATCTGTTGTCCCGCAGGGGCCGCCGCAGACTGCTCTGGCCGCCCCGCAGGCTAAGCCACCTGCCTTGCCCCCTAGCGTTCGTGCTCCCCCTGGCGTTCGTTCTCCCCCTAGCGTTCATGCTCCCCCTAGTGTTCACGCGCCCCTCAGTGTCCGTTCTTCCCCTAGTGTTCTTGCTCTCCCTAGTGTCCACACCTTGCCCCCTGGCGTTTGTGCTCCCCCTGGTGTTCGTGCTCCCCCTAGTGTTCTCGCGCCCCCCAGTGTCCGTTCTTCCCCTAGTGTTCTTGCTCTCCCTAGTGTCCACACCTTGCCCCCTGGCGTTCGTGCTTCCCCTGGCGTTCGTGCTTCCCCTGGCGTTCGTGCTCCCCCTGGCGTTTGTGCTTCCCCTAGTGTTCTCACGCCCCCAGTGTCCGTTCTTTCCCTAGTGTTCTCCTCCTCCCCTAGTGTCCACACCTTGCCCCTGGCGTTCGTGCTTCCCCTGGCGTTCGTGCTTCCCCTGGCGTTCGTGCTTCCCCTAGTGTTCTCGCTCCCCTAGTGTTCGCCCTCCCCCCAGTGTCCGTCCTCCCCCCAGAGTCCGCACTCCACCTAATGTACCTAGTGTTCCCAACCATGTGTCTGTGTGTTCCCCGGCCCCCGTGTCTATTTGTCTGCCCGCCTGTTTGTCTGCCTGTCTGCCCACCTGTTTGTCAGCCAGTATGTTGGCCTGTCTGTCTGCTCCCCAGGCCGTCAGCTCGACGGCCAAGGTGTTCTCCCGCCTGTCTGCCTGTCTGTCTGCGTGTCAGTCTGCGTGTTTCTTGTCATGTCTCCCGTGTGTCAGGTTGTGTGTCAGAGTTCACCCCCTCCTTCCCTCTCTGTCTGTCCCTTAGCATGTCTATAGGTCTTGCCGTGTGTCTCCCCGCCTGCTTGTCCCTTTGTCTGTCCTTGTAGGTCTCCCGGTGTTCCTGTCTGAGTCCTGTTCCCCCGTCCGAGTCCAGTCCCGAGTCCTGTTTCCCCCGTCCGAGTCCAGTCCCGAGTCCTGTTCCCCCGTCCGAGTCCAGTCCCGAGTCCTGTTCCCCCGTCCGAGTCCAGTCCCGAGTCCTGCGTCCCGTTCCAGTCCTGAGTCCCGTCCTGTTCCTGTCCAGTCCTGTTTCTGCCCTGAGTCCTGTTCCTGTCCAGTCCTGTTTTTGTCCAGTCCTGTTTCTGCCCTGAGTCCTGTTTCCAGCCCCGAGTTCCCGTCCAGCCCCGAGTTCCCGTCCAGCCCGAGTTCCCGTCCAACCCCGAGTTCCCCTCCAGCCCCGAGTCTTGTTCTTGTCTTGTTCCTGTCCTGTCCAGTCCAGCCCTGAGTCTTGTCCTGTCCAGTCCAGTCCTGTTCCTGCCCCAGTTCTGTGTCCAGTCCCTGTTCCTGTCTGAGTCCTGTCTCTAGCCCCCCCTCTGTTGACTCCCTCCCCGGGTCGGCCTCCTGGGACGTCAGGATCCGTCCCTTGGGGGGGGTACTGTCATGGTCCTGTTTTCCTGTCTGTGTTTCCCCTGTTGGGCCGCCAGATGGCGGCACTTCTGTTTTGTGTCCTCCTGCTCCCCCCTGTTAATTGTATGATTGTTTCATTGTCTCGTTATCCCATCATTGTTCCCACCTGTGTCTTATCCCCTCCTTCTGGTTTGATTGTTTTTTGAGTTCACCTGTGTCTTGTTACCCCTGTCTATTTAAGTTCTCTGTTCCCTTGACTCGGGTGCTGGTTCCTTGTGTTTGTTGCCGATGAATGTTCAGACCATTATACCTGCCTGCGTTTTTTTTTTACCTGTTTGTGTTTGTTCCCGAGTTGTGTTTGTTCCCTGACTTCCATGTACCTGCCTGCTTGTGTTTGTTTCCTGACTTTCATGTACCTGCCTTCTTGTGTTTGTTCCTGAATTCTGTTTGAAAACCGTATGTACCTGCCTGTATTTTTTCCTGACTAGTTTTGTTCCTGACTAGTTTTGTTCCTGACTAGTTTTGTTCCTGACTAGTTTTGTTCCTGACTTGTTTTGTTCCTGACTTGTTTTGTTCCTGACTTGTTTTGTTCCTGACTTGTTTTGTTCCTGACTTGTTTTGTTCCTGACTTGTTTTGTTCCTGACTTGTTTTGTTCCTGACTTGTTGATTTGCCCTTGTGTTCTGCCTGCCTGCGTTCTGCCCTGACCGTGTTCTGCCCTGCCCGTGTTTGAGTTCCTCTTGTTTTCTGTTTTATTTAGAGATTTTTTGAGTTTGTGTTTTTTCCCTTTGTGGCCTTGTCTGTTCCCTGCTTGTTTGCCTGTCTTTAGTAAAGTCTTTGTTCCCCTCCCATTTTGGATTTGTGTTTTCTTTTCCCCCTGCGTTTGGGTCCCCCCTACCCGTACCGTGACACTCTTTTAAAAAATAATTTCAGACTATACACAAAAACATCACACAAGCAGTTAACACATGGGTGTCAAACTCTGGCCCGCGGGCCAAATTTGGCCCGCAGTGTAATTATATTTGGCCCGCGAAGCAATCCCAAATGACTACTAGAGCTGCGCCCGCCAGTATTATAGACAAATCCGGCGAAACCCGGAAGTAAAGCAGCGCCGCCATTACTGCGTGCCTTGCTGCCAAGCGGCCAAAACCAGACTTCGTTTTTGAAGCTCATTTCCAGGTGTTGTAGTTCCTGGTTGCTCACTAGCGCCACTACGGATGGCTCCAGTATACAGTGCCAATATTTGTTCTGGACCAATGAGGTACAGCTTGCGTCACTTCCGGATTACTGCGGAGGACTGAGCTACAGTAGGGGCTACAATCTGTGGTCACTGGGGTGGGAGGTGGCGTCTCTTGGCCTTGACATTGCGGCTCCGACCCAGAGACTGTGCTCCGACCACGGTCCACCTGTGCGAAGTCAGAAAATGCAGGCTTCCCATTTTGTAGTGGTTTCATTATAGCGTGTGCTATTTACAGCTGCACTAGACGACCATAAAATAATCCTCATCTGAAGTTTTGCGGTAGCCGAGTCATTTTTACTATTTCCTTTAGCCCACTTAACCAAATAATTAGTTGGCAGAAAGCGTAATCAGCTAACGCTTATTTGCTAGTATATGTGGTAGTCCAGTAGCCTATGCTAAAACAGTTCGCAACTTCGGCTACCAAGCCATTTGACTAGCTAGCTAACCCTAACCGGCAAATATTCCATCTGTCAAACGTGTTTGACGGCTTGTCAGTCGTGTACATTCCGTAAATGTCTACCTGGGTTATGCTGCACGAATGTGACAAAGCTAGAAGCTAGCAAGAAAATAATAATAATTAGAAATTCAATGTACATTATTTTTGTCTTTATGCAACAGGTGGAAAACTTGCTCTTCAAAGTGCGTTGTCATATTTACACGCCTGTAGATCAGTTATTAAAATACTTGGTAGATTTGTTAATCACCGCTGACAGTGTTAATTTTTATTCGGTAAAAAGTGACTTGCGAACGATCGGTCAGCTAGCGTCACCCAGCAAGTAAACACCACAAACGGCGATGGAGTAGTAGCAGTTAATGGCTCATTAACTGACTGTGGCGAAAACCTACGACGATAACTGGCTTGGTTAACAGCAGGTCTACCAGACAGTTATATGAAAATTAGCCTAGTCAAATCACCAGTAGTCTACCCATCTCTGATTGATTGACCATCAGTGCACTCGATGTTCTTCCCCTGTAGTTCATATTGCTAATGCGTGAGCTAACCACGGATAGCTTACCTAGCTCACTGGCAAGCTGATATGCTAGCTAAGCATATTCGTTTTGCCGAGAAACATAAATTGAAGATAACTGAACATAATTGTATTATTAATGTAATACATATAACGTGATTACATGACACAGTACAGTCACGGATGGAAATTAAACTCCGTAAACATTTGATCATATATTTTAAAACATAACGGCAGACAGTCAGCTAGCCTGAAGTTCGTTCTGCAATCGTTCGTTCAGGTTGATGAATGCTCTGCTGTTGTTTTGGCGCGTCAATTAGGACAGGACGCAGAAACGCAGTAGGACGTCCAAACGTTCAACAAAAAACGGACAGTAGTCATAGCGACTTCACGCTACAACTTTCACCGTGCTACCCCTTCCCAAAAATGGCGAAAAGAAAGGCAGAAAACCGGAGCTTTCTGGACAGGTGGGAGGAAGAATATCTGTTTACATATGTAAAAGACAGACCTGTTTGTCTTGTTTGTGGAGTCAACGTGGCTATAACTAAGGAGTACAACATTAGACGACACTATGAAACGAAACACCATGACAAGTACAAGGACCTGGACATAACTCAAAGGAGACAGAAAGTAGAGGAGATGAAAAGAAGTTTGGTTTCACAACAGAATATGTTCAAAAAAGCCACATCACAAAGTGAGGCTGCCGTAAAGGCTAGTTATATTGTGGCAGCAGAGATCGCAAAATCAGCCCGACCCTTTAATGAGGGAGAGTTTGTGAAAAAGTGCATGATGAAAGTTTGTAACCTTGTGTGCCCAGAGAAAAAGCAAGCATTTTCAAACGTGAGCCTGAGCAGAAACACAGTAGCTGATCGCACATGTGATCTTGCCACCAATCTGTATGACCAGCTGATGGAAAAGGGAAAAGATTTCGTTGCATTCTCCCTTGCTGTGGATGAGAGCAGCGACGCATCTGATACTGCTCAGCTGTCAGTCTTCATCCGTGGAGTGGACTCAAATCTGTGTGTTACGGAGGAGCTATTGGGATTAAAATCAATGAATGGCACAACCACAGGAAAGGAAATCTTTGAGGAGGTTTCCAAATGTGTAACTGAAATAAAGCTGCCGTGGGATAAACTCGTGGATTAGCGACAGATGGTGCGCCAGCGATGTGCGGTAAAAAGAGTGGACTGGTGGGCAGGGTTCGGGAGAAGATGCGGGAAGAGAACTGTGCAGGTGAGCTAACTGTTTATCACTGCATCCTACATCAGGAATCACTGTGTGGCAAAGCCCTAAAGATGGAACATGTTATGACCACAGTAACACAAGTAGTTAACTTTATAAGAGCCAAAGGTCTGAATCACCGCCAGTTTAAGTCTTTTCTGGAGGAGTGTGGTTCGGAATACGCAGACGTGCCGTATCACACAGAGGTGAGATGGTTAAGCCGAGGAAAAGTACTGAACAGATGTTTCGAGCTGCGTGAGGAAATTGTCAGTTTCTGGAAAGCAAAGGGAAGGACACATCAGAGCTCCGGGAGCAAAAGTTTCTGTGTGAGCTGGCCTTTCTGTGTGACATCTCGAGCCATCTCGATGCGCTGAACCTGCAGCTTCAGGGGCGGGGGCGCATCATCACAGACATGTACGCTGCAGTGAGGGCTTTTAAAACTAAATTGTGCCTGTGGGAGAATCAGATGCTGCAAGGAAACCTTGGCCATTTTCCCTGTTGTCAAACCATAAAAACGCAGATCTCTACCGCCGTGTTCCCATGCGCACAGTTTACTGAAAAACTCAGTGTACTTGGCGCTGAGTTTAGCCGGCGATTTGCCGACTTTGATGTCCAGAAATGTAGGTTTGAACTGCTCAGTAATCCCTTCGCAGTTGATGTGGAAAACGCACCAACCAACCTCCAAATGGAGCTGATTGAACTCCAGTGTAATGACACACTGAAGTCGAAGTATGATGCTGTGGGCGCCGCACAGTTTCCACAGTTCATCCCTGACACAATGCCTCAGCTGCGCACCCAAGCTGCTCAGATGCTCTCCATGTTCGGCAGCACTTATCTCTGTGAGCAACTTTTCTCCTCGATGAAGATGACTAAAACATCTCACAGGAGACGTCTGACTGATGAACACCTTCGCTCGATACTGAGGATTTCCTCAGCTCAGAGCCTGAGCCCAGACATTGATGAACTACTAGCATCCAAGAAGAGATGCCAGGTATCTGGCTTGGGCACATCAGATTAGATCAGTGTGTAGCAAACTGAGCAATAATTAACCTTTTCTTTATGCACTTTTTCTTGCTACTCCAAGGCATGGGCTTGAATGGTTGATTGATTTATTATTGTTGTTTTATTTTTAAAATTATTAGCCTGTGGAAAAAGTTTATTTTGATATTTAAATCAGAAGGCTGCAAATAGAAAAGAGGCATACGATTTTTATTTAAATTTCATTTAATAAATTAATGCCATTGATGTGTTTTTTTATTTGAAATTCGATTTTGCATGTCTGCACTATTGTTATATATTGTATAGTAATAAGCGTTGCTTGTTCCATATTCAATGTTAAAGCAAAACTTGTTTGGGTCCATATTAAAAGGTTCATTTGTTCAATGTTGGCCCGCGACTTTGTTCAAGTTTTAAATTTTGGCCCACTGTGTATTTGAGTTTGACACCCCTGAGTTAACATTATGCAAGCAAGTAAGGCGTACCTTTCAATATGGAACCTCAAGGATGGCAAAGCATACCCATGGGTAAACAGTTCATCCAATGTTCCACCCATCCATTACCTGTACCCGCTTATTCCTGCTCAGGGTCACAGGGGAACTGTGTGGTGTGACCCTGGGTTTCTGCCTTGTTCAAATTTTTTGTCACTTTTAAAATGGCTGACTCACATTCCTGCCCCCATAATGTGTTGAGCCCTGGTCTAGCACACCCTGTCTCATGTGGAGGAGTCCTGATGTAAATCCTGGTTGATTGTAAGACTAGAAATTAAAGCTTTCATCTTTATGCCCCTTTCATTGATAAAGAGGAAGAGGTTTTTTTCCAGTGCAGGTAATCACATTTGACACAGTGTAAATAGTGCATTTTCAGCTACCTGTGACAGAAGGAAAAGTCAGCAGCAATGATGGGATGTTAAATGTATTGGTGGTAGAATGAGGATACTGCCATTGTCTTCAGGCAGCCCAGTGTTCAGGAGTGAACAAAATAAGGGGGTGTTAGTCAAGGTCAAATGAAATGTTATGTTTATGTTGAATGTAATAATGCCATTTATGCTATTAATAAATGTTCACACATGGAGAAATAGAAGAAAAACTCAATTTTATTCCAGCTTTTATTCAAGGAAAAATACATTCATTATGATAATAGACATGTGAACTAGTTATACTATAGTGTAACCAGATTATCCACTTAATTTATTATTTCAAACAGCCAAGCAAGCAGTGATGCAGAGCTGACAATGTAGCCACTGACTCATAAATGTTATGTGCTTTATTAATATGAAAGACTTTAATCATAGGAAGGACATAAAATGATTAATAATTAGATAGAATATATTATTTTGCATTTTTGTAAAAAGTATTCTCTTTTATATAGAGATGGTCACAACATTAAACAAACTGTTAAAATATCACAGCCTATTTACCATCCCTGATTATGCATCCGCATCAATGGAACAATGAACAGAGCTCAGCCATGTTAATTCAAAGACAGTGTGTGCATAGAGAAATGTTGCACAGGTCATGTTAAAGGTAATACCATTTTACTGCATGTATACGATTTTATTAATATAATGACTGACTTGTGGTACTTATGCATCATAGTACCAGAGAAGACTCATTGAAGGCTGCAGAAATGTCTGTATCAGTGATTGGACATTCTCACTCTTTCCAAACATCAGTGATCATTTAATTGAATGCCTTTTTTAATGAATATTTGTATAGTACAAAAACTTCAGTAATTTCATACCATCTCCATGTGCTTGTGTGTAGACTACTGGATATTAATACAACTGAATTATGGGTTGTAAGACCAATTTAATCTCCTATTTTCATCTTGAAGGATTCCTCCAGGCTTTTCATGGCTTGGTCTTGGGTTATATCTTCCAAAGAGAGGGAATGTCTGCAGGTTTAGCATCATATACCATGGCAAACTGCGCATTAAACCTGTTGAAGACGTACTTCCAGTAGTCTGAGGCCTGGATGCTGCTGTCAGGCTGGATGCGCCAGTCAGGGCAAATGCTCTGATAGTCCTTGTATAGATGCCATTTCCCCTCTGTTTCACTCAACCGAACATCCCTCACTGGCAACACAGGAGGAGCAGATATCAATCATTAATTTACCGGAGTCATCATATCTGAATCTCCTGATCCCCTGAGGACGGTGAATGGAAGCAAAGTGCAAGTGTGCTTCATTCCGCCTGCTTCACATGGGGTCTTGCAGAAGGGACACTGCTCCCACAGCCAATCATCCTGTTAAACAGCACCTTCTGTGGCTGAAAGGGCAGTGAAATCAGCCTGGTTTCACATCCCCACCCCTCTGAGACTCTGCAGTAAAGGGACTCCATTTCATCCACAAGCCTCTTCAGACACTGGGAAAAGTATTCTGGCTTGGCAGTGTTTAAGGTCAGGATGGCTCTGAGGGGGTCTTTGGGGATGGCAAGCTCCTGTAGGTCACTACAGATATCCTGAATGAACTGCTGAATGTTCTGGTCCGCTTCACCCTTTTCTGTCACTATTTCCTTGGCCTTCATCTCTGCTTTCTCAATGGCTTTCTTTAATCGTTTAACCATCACCTTCAGGTGCTTAATCTCAATTTTCCTGAGGCTGTCCTCCTCTGAGACCTGCTGTACCACCTGATCGAATATCCAGTCCTCCACAAAGGTCTCATAATGTTTATGTAATCCACAATTGCCTAAAGTAAGTATCTGAAAGCAGCTGCTGAGGATTGAGAACTGGAAGAAGGATTGAGTGCTGAAATAAATAGCATTCTTCCCTGTCAACACTTCATCCACAAGGTCAGGGCCCAGAGACTTGGTGATGTATTCATTCACTGCAGGTGCAAGACAGTTCTTGGCGAACTCCTTTGCTTTCTTCTGACACTGGTCTCTTTTATTGAACAGGTCCTTAAAGTCAGTGCAGTACTGTTCCTTGGACTGCTCCAGACAGTGACAGGGATCATTTGTATGGATAAAATCCAAATGCATTTTTTAAACTCCCGTGCTGCATGTCCACAAATGTGGATCTTCAATATGGCATGAAACTCAGCACTTGTTTCCAGACACCTGTGCCTGTCCAGGTTTTCATCTATCATATGAAACAAGTCAATCATGTATGTGTTATGGTAATCATACCTTGTTCTCACTTTCTCATCCACAAAATGCCTGCTGCACCTGATGATGTGATCAGCCATCTTTTGTGCTTTTATCTTTGCCTCATCGTCATACATTTGGTTCAACAGGCTTTGAAATATTCCTTTACTCTTCACTTTGAATGGCTCCATTCCACATTTAGACAAGTCATCCACTTTGGAGAGCATTTCATGTACTGAACTGCCTTCTCTGTCTAAGTGAACATACAGCTGGTGGTAGACATCTTGGACAATGTCTCGTTTCTCCAGGCCATAGAACTGCAATTCTGCCACGGTCTCTTTCCACATTTTCTCAAATTCAGTCTCCAGCTCTTGAGCTGACAGATCTTTACTTTTCCTGCATTTCTCAACCAGGTCCAGCACCTTTGCCTCCATTACAGCTGTGTGATTTTTCTTGATTTCCTCTAACCTGATCATACCCCTTCTAATCGCCACAGCTGCATCAAGCTTGTTATTTACAGAGTTCTCTGTCTCCATCCGGATGGCTTTGACTGTGTTGATGAAGTCTGCCTTGTACTTCTCTACTAAGTGAATGTGTCTGTCAGACCTCTTGTAGAATTCTGTGAGATTGTCCAAAATGAGCTTTTCCCCTTTAATGAGTTCTAGGGAGGCCTCACATTTCAGGCTGATAAGTAAGTCATTTACATTGGAGAATTGCCGAGTCTGTGCTGCCACAGAACTAAAGTACAACACCTTTGCCTCAGCTTGGCTTAACCAGGTGTACATGCTCTCCTGAAGGCCCACTCCCATGTGTTGAACTCAGTGCAAATCTGAGTATAAGCATCAGCCACAATGCTGTTGCGGAAACTGAAGATGAAGTGCTCATACTTCATTGCTTTCCACAACTCTGGTCCATTCAAGGAACTCACTGAATGTGTGTGGTGAGCTCTTTCCAGATGATTTGTGTTCCTTAAAATGCTCAATCACACTCCTCTTGAACAGATTCACAGAATCACTGTAGTCAGGATTCACAGGTGCCATGGGAGGGCTACCATGCCAGAGCCCAGGGATGTACCAGGTGTTTCTCTCTGGATGATACTCCATGACATCAGTAAAATTTGGATGTTTAACTTTTTTCCATCTTAGCTGCTACTTGGGTCATCTCATTCAGCTGATCCAGCAGAAGCTTCCTGCTCCTCAGGTTCTTGTCCTGGGCAGAGATTCTGCTACATTCTGGTGCACAAACTGACAGCAGGGTTTTCTCCCAACTTCTTTCATACGCAGGAAGGCGTGCACCACAATCTGCAGGATGTCCTTCATATCTGCAGTTCTCCATGGCGATGTTGATGACTGTGATGTCACTCAGCCCCACCACCAGAGTGGCTAGTTCATTATCATGCACATAACTGTCATCCAACTGGGCCAAATCTGGTGACTTCAGACCTTCAGTGTCAAACCATGATGTAATCACACCCAAGCTGCTCTTTAAAATCCTCTTTTACTTTGATGAGAGCATGAAGGCCCCTTTTGTGCACCTGCCACTACTGACGCAAACTGGATCCCGAACATGGTGTTCAGGAGGGTGGACTTCCCAGTGCTCTGCACCCCCAGTATAGAGACCACCCGGATGTTTCCTTTACACTGTGTTAGTTGATGGAGTTCCTGCAGAACTGTCACCCACTGCAGAGGAATGTTGGATGCATCTCCATCCACCAGCTCCAGAGGAAAGCCTTCCTGCAGCAGCTCAGCAGCCAGACGTGGCAGACACTGAATTTCAGGGGTGGGGCCATCGGGGATGAGCAGGCCGATTCGTACAGCTGACCCATTTCCCGCAGGAAGTGCTCCGCCCCCAAGGAGCACTGGAGATTTTCTTGTCCAACTCTGCAATGTGCTCCTTGTTTTTCTGAGATTCTGACACAGTTCCTTGTACTCCACCCGAAGAGTGAAAGGGTTTTGCGTGACAGGTTGTCCAGGTTGATCCTCAGCCACTTGAGGAAATACTTGCGCTCCTGTGGAACTGGATATTGCAGAGATGAAATGGGACATAGACTCTGAGATGTTGTGAGCCCTCTGCTGTGCTCTGAGCTCCTGCTTCTGTTCTGCAAGCTCATTCCTGTAAACTTCTATATTTTCTCCCTGCATTTTTCATCCTGCACTCTTCCTTCTCCAGTTTGGCCAGCTGTTTCCATGCAGTCCCTTGCAAGGGCAGCTCTTTCTCCTTGAAGCTTGGTATATCATATATCCTTCCTGTCATTTTATCAGCCTCCGCTTTCCATTCTTACAGCAGTTATTTTCTTCATCAACCAGGATTCCAAGCTCATGGGCAACAGCAGACATCTGTTCAATGCTCTTTTTGATCACGTTTCCCTTTAAAATGTCAGTCATAGTTGAACACAATTTATTCACAAATTCTGCATCGTTCATCTGCGAACCCTTTATGATTATGTTACTTGGTTTTAGCTTTAACTCAGAAGTACATCTCTTGAAGTCATCCTCATTGCAGCTCTTGCCCTGTAAATTGGTGATCAAGAACCAATGAGCCCGAATGTGACGGGAGTCCAGAATTTTATAATCAAACCCAAAATCATCACAAAACACAAATATGGCAGCAGAGGTGCGGCAGAGGAAAGCATACTGAGTTTCAAAGTCACTGAGGTCCCCACGAAGGTTAGCTATAGCCAGTGGCTCAGAGAAGATGTTTCTGTTTCCACTGGGCAGATACCAGCTGATCTCCACCAGCCCACTGGAAATCCTCCTTGGGGTGTTACCGCACTCCATGTTTCTGTGAACAAAGGTGTTGTGGTACTGCTGAGAGTTGCTGAGAACTTGGTTTAGAATGTGAGACTTGGACAAACTGCTGTTTCCTAGCCTCACAAAAGAGACCATGGGGAGTTCAGAGAGAACAATGCTCTCCTCTACAAACCCACTTTGGTCTGTCAAAGAATGCGGCTTGAACGCTTTCACAATATCCCTCATGGCCCAGAGCATTAAAGTGCACTGCTGTGTATCACACTTAGGAAGCAGCAGAGGCACAGAGTACTGGCACATGGACATTTTCAAAACCATCTCCTGCTGGAGAAAGCCATCTGAGCAGAGAAACACAGCAGTTATGAGGTCCAGGGGGTTGACTATGTTGCTGGGGCCCTGTGGATTGCATGCAGCATCCAGTAAGCTGTCCAGGGTCTGGGAAGGCATGTGCTGTTTTGAGGCGCACCTCACGCCCCTTGCAGTTATATTCATCGTCATCAACCTCCTCAGGAAACCCACGGCAGAAATTTCAGAGACTGGATGCTTTCATCAGTTAAAGTCTCTCCATCAATCTCCAGCACCTTGCTCAGAGTCAGCTTGTTCTTCAGGTGGTCTTCCAGTCCCAAGTCACACACCAGCTCATCCAGACTAGCTCCTGTCATTGTGGGAAGAAATTGCATTACTACATTTCTATACAGTAACACACAATCCATTTAAAATGACTAATAATAGATTGTGAATGTAATGCTTACAAAAAGGACCTGAACAATACAGCCTATTTTATGAGGTTTTAAATGACAAGTATAAATATTAAATATGCATTAAAACATTTTCATTCCATATTTTATCACGCCAGGCTGAATTTAATAAAGGGTAACAGAAAATACACTCTTTCATTAAGTTTATTGTGGACTCAATAGGTACTACTACAACAGCACTAAACCCTGACCTTCATCAGGTAAGTCACCAAAATTCAATTCTCTTCTACTGTGGCAACCTGCTGGTTCGTAAATGTAAGGTATTGTTCAGCCAATCAGATATAGGGGATGATTATGTGGTCAGATGTAGGGAGTCTATTTTTTTTGTAGGAATTTGGCCAGAACAAAGACCCCTTCCCACACTGTGCCCCCATCACTGTGCAGAGGTACTGGATTTCTGTTTAGTCTCTCTTCCTGCCGTCCCCCCCGCACGGGCCACCACTGTAGCAAGCCGAGTGCCACCGCTCGTTTAAGAGATGAGAGAGACGAGTTTATTTTTGGACGCGACTGCGTCTTTTTTATTTTTCTGTCGACCAGCTTTTAAGTGTCCAGGCTCACTGTCGAGGTAATCAGCACATTGTCCATCATCAAACAATTAACCATCAGTGCTGATTAATAATCCCCAACAGCCGTGGCGCAGAGTTCCGAGAGCCGCCCCGCCCACTCTCTCTCTGCAGCCAATGCAAAACCACGCCCACCCTACCACAATCTCCAAATATAAACCAGGGATATTTTGATAAAATATACACAAAAAGTGTTAAAATGATCATCAAAATCTCTCAACAAATCTGCAAAACAGCAAACTGAGTGAAATGTACAGATTTTCAATAGTGCTCCCTTGTTTTCCTTCTAAGAAATTAGCATTGGTTCCAAAGTTTCCCTGAACCAACCGCCCCCCCTGCCCCAATTAACCATGCACTTTGCCTTTTCCCATCATCCCCCCCCCTCCCCAAGGGGCACACCCACCATTTTGGGAACCTGTGCAATACAGGATCCTTCTACACAAGACGTAAATATGTTTCCAAAAACCAGCATGATGGTAGCAGTAAACATTTCAGAGGAAATTTAAATCAATTCTGTTAGAGAATATTGCAGGGATTCTCACAGGTGTAAATAGTTATGAAGTTATGAACACTTATCCTTTGCAAAAACCCAGCCCCGCTAGAGCTTAGTTGGAAATGCACTTAATGTACTCTAATGTTATCTTAATTTATGCTTTCGTCTTCATTAGAAGCATAAAACATTATCAAAAAGCAACATCTTTTTCAAAAACAGAAAAACAGTTGTAGTTTTTAATGACGTTCTGACCCCACAACACCTGCCCCCCCCCCCCCCAATGTTTGATACATTGCAAGCAAGATTGGGCACTACAGAAAATATCTAAATTAGAAGTGCACTGTCATTGTCTTTCATCTCGCTGAGTACACTAGCTATATAAAACATTAGGACCATTTCCTAAAAAATCAGCTATTCAAATGGGCTTTGAATACTTGCTAATGCTTCAAATAATTGCTAATTGCTAAGGCTCCTTTGGACCAGTTAGCAAGCTGGATTAATTCAAGCTAGCTAAGTGATGACCTGAAAATGAAGCTAGGGGACCTGGTCGCTAACTAACTTGCTGGGTTTACCTGTGACAGGTGTCAATTTGGTGCACAGATTGCAGCCGCATTCACTGCAGAACTTGTCATTCTGCCCACATTCCCTGCGGCACTGGGGCAATCCATCCTCCTCCCTCTGGAAAAAACATCACACAAGTACAGCATGAAAACCAAAGTACAAAAGGTGAAAGTGTTAGGATTTGGGGATGGAAGGGGAACCAAGGATTTATATTTTTTTGGTTCAGCTATTTTAAAATCTAAGTCATTGGGGACATAAGAGCTTTGTGTATGGACTCAAATAAGATGTTTGTCACCTTAGATTAGTAATCTTGTATTATTGTGAATTATCCATCCATCTATAATCTATACACGCTTATCCTGGGCAGGGATCTGGGTGGGGGGTGAGGGATTTGGGTGCTGGAGCCTATCCATGATGCATTGGGCGAGAGGCAGGAATATACCCTGGAGAGGCCGCCAATCCATTGCAGGGCACACACACCATTCACTCACACACTTATGCCTATGGGCAATTTAGAGTCTCCAATTAACCTACCTGCATGTCTTTGGACTTACTCTGGAGGAAACCAGAGTACCCGGAGGAAACCCATGCGGACACGGGGAGTACATGCAAACTTCACACAGAAAGGCCCAGGCTGGGTTCAAACCAAGGACCTTCTTGCTATGAAGCAGCAGTACTACCAGCTTCACTTTTGTGAATAAATGATGGCTATTTTAGTCTGACTCACTGAAGATTCAGATACAGATTCAGTGTACAATTCATTGTATTAACTTCTATGTATCAGTTCTACTTCTCATTGCCAACCTGAACTTTGCTATACAAGGCAAAGCCTTGCTAATGATTATCTCGCAGGTAGCCCAGCTGAGGAACAAAAGCTGTAAATTCCTTCCAAGAAAAGAAAACTAAAAGTGTTTATGTCATCAAATGGTAAGCTTGGGATGAAAGGCATTACATTACATTAGTTATTTGGAAGAAATTGTAATGCATAAAAACTCAAAATATATGAAAACTGAAGTGAATTCACCTGATCTATTGATTAATACTGCCAGACCCGACTAACAGCATTTCAACACAAATGAGAAAATATGTAACATTAAGTATCGACATCCAAACAGTCCTTGAGTCCTAGTTTTTTGTTATCTCAAGATCCTGACATATCGTTTGATCACAAGAAAACAAAAGTTTCCTTCTCATGTTCATGGCTTACTTATCTTGTGATCTTGACATAGCAAAAGCTTTGTTCTTGTGGTCATTTTGAGGCAGCTGATTCTGCTGCTGCTAGCAGTATTTGCATGGGTGTGGGTGAAACCAACCTTCTCCAAACAAAAACTTGACATTATCCACCAATTAGCATATTTTCCAAACATTTTGTTTCTACATTTAACATTACATGTACATTGAACACTTACATTTATATTTAACATTTATATTTATATATAATCTGTCATTTTTCAATCTTGCTTTGATGTAGAACATTGCTTTTGAAAAAGCAATTACAATTGTTTGAGACAAATTTCGCTCTAAACGTTTTTAAAAAGTGACATTTGAAAACTGTAGAGAATTTTGTTTTTGCAATGCTAAATGTGCAAAATTACAGCATGATTACAGAATGTGCAACATTTTACAAACTGCACCCCACAGAGGCCTGAGCAAACATGTATAGAGGGGTAGAAATCTAGGCTGAGAGATGTTTTGACATAAACAGAATAGGTTAACTCCAATTTAGCTTAGGTTCTACCTGCATATAGCCTGGCTATTTTCTTTCTGACTATAAAACTTTGAAACCAAAAGTGGCCAGATTTTCACCTGAAAGTCTCGAAGGTGTTTCACCAACTTTTTACCAACTTTGTTTGAACTAGAGCCAAACAGAGGTGACTGCAGGCTGGAGAGAAAAAACAATGACACAGAACAAGAACAACCACAAATATAAAGAGGAAGAAGAATAACATGGACAGTGTAGTATGCTGCACAGAAGGGAGAGCCTGCACAAACAAAGAGATGTTGAGGGCTTTCAACGGAAAGAGGGATAATCCGAGTCAACTGAATAGTGGAATTTTTTTTTTTAGAAACTTTACTTTGATATTGTTTTTGATTCTTATCAGCATTTTGCTTTGTTGTATTAAGACCTATATTCAAAAAGGTCTTTGTTTACTTTGAACTTTGAAACTGAATTACTAATTAGCCAGAAAATGCACCAACATCACCTTTATCAGTGTCAACTATTACCTGCTGCAACAAAACAAAACAAGATCAAGCTTCAACAAACATGAGTAAGCAGGTCAATTAGAAAATGTGCAGAGAAAGAATATGCAGCTTTAGGGAATGAGGCCAGACCACATACCACTTAAATGCAGTATTTTGGAATAAGATCAATAAGATAAAACCATTAATCTAGATTATACAACAACAAGAAATAAAGGCAGATGCGGTCAATGCAGTTAAAACTACACACCAAAAAGAGCTTGATTTGTAGAAGTTGATTCAGACATCATGAGGGAAATATGTGAGTAGCTTGGAGTAAAATCTCAAGAAAAGATATAAAGGCTGGGGGTACAAATGTTTTGGGGAGCAAATTTTCAGAAGACCAACCTCAGCCAACAAAACAACATGATTTGTTTTCTTGTGATCTGGACTATGGACTAAAGCACAACTATAAATGAACTATACTAAGCAAGAAGAAACAGATTACTAATCCTTAACACATGCAGATTATATGAATACCTAGCAAACATGAAGAAGAAAAACATAAAACCAGAAAAATAACAAATACACAATGTAGGGCCCAGGTGTGTCACACAGAATTATGGACCCTGTCCATAGTCTCTGTGGGCTCCCTTAAGATAGTAGACCAAAGCAAACTTTTCAGTCCAGGCCATTTGATATAGTGCTGCTCTATAGCAATATCTGTCGATACTAGCCAATTCTACGAATAGTTTTGCTTCACTTACCAGAAAAATATTTTCTGGAATCAGTTCATCCGCAACATTTTCCCGCAAAAATATTCCCGGAGTCTTTTTCAATGGTCCGAACTGGCCAGTGAAACAACACTGTCACGCAGTTTTATAAGCAAGAAAATCGAAAGTAAAATTTTTGGTTTCGTTTGGGCGAGGCTATTAAGGGAGCTTAAGGGTGACATAGCTCAGGAGGTAAGCGCGGTTATCTAGCAGTCGGAAGGTTTCCGCTTCGATCCTCCGCCCTGGGCGTGTCGAAGTGTCTCTGATGGCTTCTAACAAGCTGATCGGTACCTTGCATGGCAGCCTTTCACCGTTGGGGTGTGAGTGTGTGTGTGAATGAGAGACATCAATTGTAAAGTGCTTTGGATAAAAGCGCTATATAAATGCAATCCATTAATCATTTAGATCAGGGGTGTCAAACTCAAATACACAGTGGGCCAAAATTTAAAACTTGAACAAAGTCGCGGGCCAACATTGAACAAATGAACCTTTTAATATGGACCCAACAAGTTTTGCTTTAACATTGAATATGGAACAAGCAACGCTTATTACTATACAATATATAACAATAGTGCAGACATGCAAAATCGAATTTCAAATAAAAAAACACATCAATGGCATTAATTTATTAAATGAAATTTAAATAAAAATCGTATGCCTCTTTTCTATTTGCAGCCTTCTGATTTAAATATCAAAATAAACTTTTTCCACAGGCTAATAATTTTAAAAATAAAACAACAATAATAAATCAATCAACCATTCAAGCCCATGCCTTGGAGTAGCAAGAAAAAGTGCATAAAGAAAAGGTTAATTATTGCTCAGTTTGCTACACACTGATCTAATCTGATGTGCCCAAGCCAGATACCTGGCATCTCTTCTTGGATGCTAGTAGTTCATCAATGTCTGGGCTCAGGCTCTGAGCTGAGGAAATCCTCAGTATCGAGCGAAGGTGTTCATCAGTCAGACGTCTCCTGTGAGATGTTTTAGTCATCTTCATCGAGGAGAAAAGTTGCTCACAGAGATAAGTGCTGCCGAACATGGAGAGCATCTGAGCAGCTTGGGTGCGCAGCTGAGGCATTGTGTCAGGGATGAACTGTGGAAACTGTGCGGCGCCCACAGCATCATACTTCGACTTCAGTGTGTCATTACACTGGAGTTCAATCAGCTCCATTTGGAGGTTGGTTGGTGCGTTTTCCACATCAACTGCGAAGGGATTACTGAGCAGTTCAAACCTACATTTCTGGACATCAAAGTCGGCAAATCGCCGGCTAAACTCAGCGCCAAGTACACTGAGTTTTTCAGTAAACTGTGCGCATGGGAACACGGCGGTAGAGATCTGCGTTTTTTATGGTTTGACAACAGGGAAAATGGCCAAGGTTTCCTTGCAGCATCTGATTCTCCCACAGGCACAATTTAGTTTTAAAAGCCCTCACTGCAGCGTACATGTCTGTGATGATGCGCCCCCGCCCCTGAAGCTGCAGGTTCAGCGCATCGAGATGGCTCGAGATGTCACACAGAAAGGCCAGCTCACACAGAAACTTTTGCTCCCGGAGCTCTGATGTGTCCTTCCCTTTGCTTTCCAGAAACTGACATATTTCCTCACGCAGCTCGAAACATCTGTTCAGTACTTTTCCTCGGCTTAACCATCTCACCTCTGTGTGATACGGCACGTCTGCGTATTCCGAACCACACTCCTCCAGAAAAGACTTAAACTGGCGGTGATTCAGACCTTTGGCTCTTATAAAGTTAACTACTTGTGTTACTGTGGTCATAACATGTTCCATCTTTAGGGCTTTGCCACACAGTGATTCCTGATGTAGGATGCAGTGATAAACAGTTAGCTCACCTGCACAGTTCTCTTCCCGCATCTTCTCCCGAACCCTGCCCACCAGTCCACTCTTTTTACCGCACATCGCTGGCGCACCATCTGTCGTTAATCCCACGAGTTTATCCCACGGCAGCTTTATTTCAGTTACACATTTGGAAACCTCCTCAAAGATTTCCTTTCCTGTGGTTGTGCCATTCATTGATTTTAATCCCAATAGCTCCTCCGTAACACACAGATTTGAGTCCACTCCACGGATGAAGACTGACAGCTGAGCAGTATCAGATGCGTCGCTGCTCTCATCCACAGCAAGGGAGAATGCAACGAAATCTTTTCCCTTTTCCATCAGCTGGTCATACAGATTGGTGGCAAGATCACATGTGCGATCAGCTACTGTGTTTCTGCTCAGGCTCACGTTTGAAAATGCTTGCTTTTTCTCTGGGCACACAAGGTTACAAACTTTCATCATGCACTTTTTCACAAACTCTCCCTCATTAAAGGGCCGGGCTGATTTTGCGATCTCTGCTGCCACAATATAACTAGCCTTTACGGCAGCCTCACTTTGTGATGTGGCTTTTTTGAACATATTCTGTTGTGAAACCAAACTTCTTTTCATCTCCTCTACTTTCTGTCTCCTTTGAGTTATGTCCAGGTCCTTGTACTTGTCATGGTGTTTCGTTTCATAGTGTCGTCTAATGTTGTACTCCTTAGTTATAGCCACGTTGACTCCACAAACAAGACAAACAGGTCTGTCTTTTACATATGTAAACAGATATTCTTCCTCCCACCTGTCCAGAAAGCTCCGGTTTTCTGCCTTTCTTTTCGCCATTTTTGGGAAGGGGTAGCACGGTGAAAGTTGTAGCGTGAAGTCGCTATGACTACTGTCCGTTTTTTGTTGAACGTTTGGACGTCCTACTGCGTTTCTGCGTCCTGTCCTAATTGACGCGCCAAAACAACAGCAGAGCATTCATCAACCTGAACGAACGATTGCAGAACGAACTTCAGGCTAGCTGACTGTCTGCCGTTATGTTTTAAAATATATGATCAAATGTTTACGGAGTTTAATTTCCATCCGTGACTGTACTGTGTCATGTAATCACGTTATATGTATGACATTAATAATACAATTATGTTCAGTTATCTTCAATTTATGTTTCTCGGCAAAACGAATATGCTTAGCTAGCATATCAGCTTGCCAGTGAGCTAGGTAAGCTATCCGTGGTTAGCTCACGCATTAGCAATATGAACTACAGGGGAAGAACATTGAGTGCACTGATGGTCAATCAATCAGAGATGGGTAGACTACTGGTGATTTGACTAGGCTAATTTTCATATAACTGTCTGGTAGACCTGCTGTTAACCAAGCCAGTTATCGTCGTAGGTTTTCGCCACAGTCAGTTAATGAGCCATTAACTGCTACTACTCCATCGCCGTTTGTGGTGTTTACTTGCTGGGTGACGCTAGCTGACCGATCGTTCGCAAGTCACTTTTTACCGAATAAAAATTAACACTGTCAGCGGTGATTAACAAATCTACCAAGTATTTTAATAACTGATCTACAGGCGTGTAAATATGACAACGCACTTTGAAGAGCAAGTTTTCCACCTGTTTCATAAAGACAAAAATAATGTACATTGAATTTCTAATTATTATTATTTTCTTGCTAGCTTCTAGCTTTGTCACATTCGTGCAGCATAACCCAGGTAGACATTTACGGAATGTACACGACTGACAAGCCGTCAAACACGTTTGACAGATGGAATATTTGCCGGTTAGGGTTAGCTAGCTAGTCAAATGGCTTGGTAGCCGAAGTTGCGAACTGTTTTAGCATAGGCTACTGGACTACCACATATACTAGCAAATAAGCGTTAGCTGATTACGCTTTCTGCCAACTAATTATTTGGTTAAGTGGGCTAAAGGAAATAGTAAAAATGACTCGGCTACCGCAAAACTTCAGATGAGGATTATTTTATGGTCGTCTAGTGCAGCTGTAAATAGCACACGCTATAATGAAACCACTACAAAATGGGAAGCCTGCATTTTCTGACTTCGCACAGGTGGACCGTGGTCGGAGCACAGTCTCTGGGTCGGAGCCGCAATGTCAAGGCCAAGAGACGCCACCTCCCACCCCAGTGACCACAGATTGTAGCCCCTACTGTAGCTCAGTCCTTCGCAGTAATCCGGAAGTGACGCAAGCTGTACCTCATTGGTCCAGAACAAATATTGGCACTGTATACTGGAGCCATCCGTAGTGGCGCTAGTGAGCAACCAGGAACTACAACACCTGGAAATGAGCTTCAAAAACGAAGTCTGGTTTTGGCCGCTTGGCAGCAAGGCACGCAGTAATGGCGGCGCTGCTTTACTTCCGGGTTTCGCCGGATTTGTCTATAATACTATCGGGCCAGCTCTAGTAGTCATTTGGGATTGCTTCGCGGGCCAAATATAATTACACTGCGGGCCAGAGTTTGACACCCATGGCTTAAG
>NC_049214.1:24082774-24147774 GCF_013347855.1 Anguilla anguilla
TTCTTTCATGGTGTCAGCAGGTTTTGGACTGAAGTAGAGTCATTTCTTTGGAGTGTATGGCTTTACTTGGGTCCTCAAAAAGACAGTTGATTTCTGTCATGGTGTCAGCAGGTTTTGGGCTGAAGTAGAGTCATTTCTTTGGAGTGTATGGCTTTACTCTGGTCCTCAGACGGTAGAGGGGCAGTTAGGTGGGGAGGGAGTAGATTCTTTGTTACTGAGAAGGAGCACTCTAACACTCACGCTGATACTGACGTGGTTGTGGGAGTCCGTGAAATCGGAGGAACTGAATTACTATGATCACAGTGGGCCACCTGAGTTTCCCAGGAGTTCCCTGGGGCAATGAATCCCCTTCCCCTTCACCCCCCCCCCCCCCAATTCTGGCAGCACTGTGACTGTCAAGCCTCCATCTACCCCCCCGTCTCTTTCTCTCTCTCTCGCCCTCTCTCGCTCTCTCTCTCTGTCTCTGTCTTTATCTCCTTCTTTCTCTCTCTTTCTCTATCTCTCTCCCTCTCTACCTCTCTCCCTCCTCTCTCTTGCTCTCTCCCTCTCTCTCCCTCTCCTCCCTCCTTCCCTCCTCTCTCCCTCTCCTCCCTCCTTCCCTCCTCTCTCCCTCCCTCTCCCTCTCCCTATCTCCTCTCTCCCTCCCTCTCTCCCTCCTTCCCCCCTCTCTCCCTCTCCCTCCCTCTCTCCCTCCTTCCCTCCTCTCTCCCTCTCCCTCCCTCTCTCCCTCCTTCCCTCCTCTCTCCCTCCCTCTCCCTCCCTCTCCCTATCTCCTCTCTCCCTCTCCCTCCCTCTCTCCCTCCTTCCCTCCTCTCTCCCTCTCCCTCCCTCTCTCCCTCTCCCTCCCTCTCCCCCTCTCCCTCCCTCTCTCTCTCTCCCTCGTGCTGTGAGTAGGTATTTTCTCAGCAGGTGAAGGCTTGGTTTTCCCAGGTGCGCTTCCTGTCTGAGCGGCTCGCTCGCTCGATCCCCCCCCCCCCCCGCGCGGCCCGATTCCGCGCAGGCCTCCTCACATTCCATTTCCTCCTGTCAAAACCGCTAAAAACATCCGTCAGACTCGCGTCTTCGGCGGGAACCGTGCGCTGACTCTGCTGCCGTGCTGCCCGGTCCGGGCCAGTCCCGTATACCTGCTGGAACAAGCCTCTTCCTGCGCTGCTTTGGGCCGGGTGACTCTGGACAGGGACCCGTTCTAATATTTATAAGTAGCTGCTATGTAAGGTTCGCATCTGTGTAGAGAAACAAAGTAAGACAAACTTTATGAAACAAAAATGATTAAGAATGTAGTCTCTGTGAAAGCGTTCGGTTGGTTGTTGCAAGGGAACACAACGTCCAAGGCAAATACGAGCTTGTACAAGGCCGGTTTATTTCCAGTAAAATACTGTCTCCGAATACGTCTTCCTGGAACCCATAATGGCAACAGCTACCACATGCTTTCTATCGGTGAGTTGTACAAGGTAACCACGCACAGTAAAAAACTACAGGAAATAGTAGGGACTACAGGAAGAGGAGTGGTGCTATTTTGGGGAGCACAGGAAGGGGAGTGGTGTTATTTTGAGGAGTACAGGAAGTGGAGTGGTGGTATTAAAGGGAGTACAGGAAGAGGAGTGGTGGTATTAAAGGGAGTACAGGAAGTGGAGTGGTGTATTAAGGGGAGTACAGGAAGAGGAGTGGTGTTATTTTGGGGAGTACAGGAAGTGGAGTGGTGTTGTTAATGGGAGTACAGGAAGTGGAGTGGTGTTGTTAAGGGGAGTACAGGAAGTGGAGTGGTGTTGTTAAGGGGAGTACAGGAAGTGGAGTGGTGTTATTTTGGGGAGTACAGAAAGTGGAGTGGTGTTGTTAATGGGAGTACAGGAAGTGGAGTGGTGTTGTTAACGGGAGTACAGGAAGTGGAGTGGTGTTATTTTGGGGAGTACAGGAAGTGGAGTGGTGTTGTTAAGGGGAGTACAGGAAGTGGAGTGGTGTTATTTTGGGGAGTACAGGAAGTGGAGTGGTGTTGTTAATGGGAGTACAGGAAGTGGAGTGGTGTTGTTAATGGGAGTACAGGAAGTAGAGTGGTGTTGTTAAGGGGAGTACAGGAAGTGGAGTGGTGTTGTTAAGGGGAGTACAGGAAGTGGAATGCAGCGTGTGAAATGCTGAAGATGTCCTGGCGTGCCGCACCGATGTCTGGCTGCATCAGGATCATTTCGCCCCCGTGTTCATCGACTGTTTGAGGAGCTTGTCGAATTCAGAGTGGCTATCGACCGAGACACTTCAAACGGGGTGTTACCTGCGAATTATGGCGCCGGCTTAAATTAAACACCCGCGACAAGACAACAAACATTTTATTTGAGCCGCGGAGAGGAGCGAGAGGAAGTCATTAGCGCCGCTCGGCTCCGGTCTCGGCGGGCGATAGACGCTCCGCAGTCTGGCCATGTGCAGGGCCCTGGGGCGAGGGACTATCTCCGTCTCTCTCTCTCCCTCTCTCTCCCTCTCTCTCTCTCTCTCTCTCTCTCTCTTTCTCCCTCTCTCTCTCTCTCTCTCTCTCTGTGCCCTGCTGTGAAAGCTCTGCCTAACCTGTAGTAAGCCTGTTTGCAGGCAGCTACAATGAGTCTCGGCTTCAGAGTTCAGAGGGCGCTGAAGCCTTTTTAAAAGGGATGACTGTGCACGCGAAGCTGTAAAATCTGCATTAAAATCAGGAACAGCCTGGGGTACAGCGCCCCCAACCAGGCGGGGGCGGGATTGCAATTAATTTTGTTCCTCTTAAATTTTTCTTTCTGGGCAGATCTGGCTGCCCTTAACTCTCCTAATCTCTCTGACCCCCCCACACCCGCCCCCCGCTCGTTTCCTGTCTGTCAGAAGCCCTGCACGTCGCAGCATTAGCCGGAGAGACAGAATCAATTATTCATTCCGAGCGGCTCACTCTCCATGGTAATTTCTGCCGCGATGAATAATTGATGGGGCGTCCCGTCCCACTTTGGGCCGCCCGTTTCCTCCACGGCGCTCATTAGCCGTCCCCCCCGCTCGCCGTACCTGCCCGCGCAGGTGGGTCTCTGTCGGAGGGGCCGCTGTGATTGGCATGGAGAGGTGCAGAGATCCCGCCCCCTGGGCTAGTGTGCGGTCTCGCCAGAAAAAACACATATGCACACACACATGCATGCTCATACACACACACACATGCACGCACGCACACACACGCTCATGTCTACACGCACACACTCATACACGCACACACACACATACACACACACATGCACAAGCACATACACCTACACATACACACGCACATATACACACACAAACACGCACACATGCACATACGCACAAACACTGTCATGCATACACACACACACTCATACACACACACACACATACACACACACACTCATACACACACACACACACACTCACACACTCATACACACACACACACACACACACACACGCACACACACACACACACACACACACACTCTAGACTGACTTGTTTACTGACTAGCGCGTCTCACTCAGTTAGCCTGTGCTGAGCTCACACACACCCCATTAATCAGCTCACCCGGGCTCTTCCGTAAAGCCGTCTGCAGCCGCTCTCTGCGTGTGAGGCAGATACTCTCAGGCCTCCTCTTCCAGCTCTCAGTTCAGCCCGTTGTGACAGGGCAGGCGACGGATACAGGTATTTAATTTCGACAAGCAAAACAAAAAAAATATCAAAAATGGGGTCGGGGGGGCGGGGGCGGGGGTGGTAAATCACGGACTGCCAGAGCTTTTATGTGGCAGGAGGAGGAGGAGGAGGAGGAGGAGAGCACGCAGCTCGGCCCCATTGTTGGAATAATTGCCTGTCTTTGTTTGGTGAATGTTGTCCGCGCGCGAGCGGAAGCAGCCACTTCCCCCGACGCTCCCCCGACGCTCCCCCCGACGCTCCCCCCGCTCTTTGAACATTCCCTCCACATCCCGCTGCAGCACGGACCCCAGCAGCAGCGGGGGGGGGGGGGAACGGAGGACAGTACAGTGCAGGGTGGGGGGGGAGGACACTTTGACTGAAAAAGAGCAGACGTGTCCTCTCTATTCGTACGGAGAAAGGAAACTAGGGGATGAGACCCCCCCCCCCCCCCCCCAAGGGGTGCACGGTCTGCATTCAGAACCAGACCTGCATACTCATTATGCCCCCCCCCTTCACCACCACCTCACCGCCCCACGAACAGCAGGCCGGCGTGATTGACAGGCGGGCGTTCGCCGGCGCGTTCGTTTTTAATATTCGCCGCGCCGCTCCGCCGCTGGGGCTCGCTTGGCCGTCGTCACGACGATCCGTCGGGGCCCCGAGCCGGCGGTCGCTGCTCTCCGTCCCGTCGTTAGGGCCGCGAGCCGGGACGCTGTCACTCAGCCAACGCGAGCGCCGGGTGCGTCGCCCCGGACAACCAGGGCCCTCGTCGCAGGTGCTGTCCTCTTAGCTGCGTCCTGATTGGCCGTTCTCCCCGGGGGAGTTCTGACAGACAGGACTGTTGAATAGGCAACAGAGGGGGTACAGCGCCTGCCAACCCCACCCCCCCGCCCGCCCCTTCCACCCCTCCCTCTAGTGCGATTAAGGCCTTCCACTACAGTGGAGCTCTGTGTCTCTGGGAAATGTGGCCAGAGGGTTGTTTGTTCAGATCCCCACATTCCTAATAAAGGAAAGTGTTCACACACACACACACACACGTACAGCCCCTGGTTATACAGTCTTAAGAGCAGCCAATGACTGCGGGGCTGTTAGTGTTCCTGGATGGGGACGTCCGCTGGGTAGCTGAATAAACTATACGTGTGGTTTGTGCGTATTTACAGAATGAGTGATCACACTGTTACAGGAACCCAACCGGGAGTGAGGTTTCAGTAACTCTCAGGAGCGTGAGCGTGGTTTCAGTGCTGGGTGTGAGCGTGAACGTGGTTTCAGTGCTGAGTGTGAGCGTGAACGTGGTTTCAGTGCTGAGCGTGAACATGGTTTCAGTGCTGAGTGTGAGCGTGAACGTGGTTTCAGTGCTGGGTGTGAGCGTGAACGTGGTTTCAGTGCTGAGAGTGAGCGTTAACGTGGTTTCAGTGCTGAGCGTGAACATGGTTTCAGTGCTGAGCGTGAGCGTTAACGTGGTTTCAGTGCTGAGCGTGAACATGGTTTCAGTGCTGAGTGTGAGCGTTAACGCAGTTTCAGTGCTCAGCGTGAACATGGTTTCAGTGCTGAGTGTGAGCGTTAACGCGGTTTCAGTGCTCAGCGTGAACGTGGTTTCAGTGCCGATCGCGAGCGTGAACGCGGTTTCAGTGCCGATCGCGAGCGTGAGCGTGGTTTCAGTGCCGAGCGTGAGCGTGGTTTCAGTGCCGATCGCGAGCGTGAGCGTGGTTTCAGTGCCGAGCGTGAGCGTGGTTTCAGTGCTGAGCGTGAGCGTGGTTTCAGTGCTGAGCGTGAGCGTGGTTTCAGTGCCGATCGCGAGCGTGAGCGTGGTTTCAGTGCCGAGCGTGAGCGTGGTTTCAGTGCCAAGCGTGAGCGTGGTTTCAGTGCCGATCGCGAGCGTGAGCGTGGTTTCAGTGCTGAGCGTGAGCGTGGTTTCAGTGCCGAGCGTGAGTGTGGTTTCAGTGCCGATTGCGAGCATGAGCGTGGTTTCAGTGCCGATGGTGAGCGTGAGCGTGGTTTCAGTGCCGAGCGTGAGCGTGGTTTCAGTCCCTGCTCCTGAGCGTGGTTTCAGTCCCTGCTCCTGAGCGTGAGCGTGGTTTCAGTCCCTGCTCCTGAGCGTGAGCGTGGTTTCAGTCCCTGCTCCTGAGCGTGGTTTCAGTCCCTGCTCCTGAGCGTGAGCGTGGTTTCAGTCCCTGCTCCTGAGCGTGAGCGTGGTTTCAGTCCCTGCTCCTGAGCGTGGTTTCAGTCCCTGCTCCTGAGCGTGGTTTCAGTCCCTGCTCCTGAGCGTGGTTTCAGTCCCTGCTCCTGAGCGTGGTTTCAGTCCCTGCTCCTGAGCGTGGTTTCAGTTCCTGCTCCTGAGCGTGGTTTCAGTCCCTGCTCCTGAGCGTGAGCGTGGTTTCAGTGCCGAGCGTGGTTTCAGTCCCTGCTCCTGAGCGTGTTCGCTGCTCTAAACGCTCCTGTGAGTGATCTCTGTGTCGCAGCGCATGGCTCCAGCGTGCGATACATCAGCGCTTCTGAAAGCCATAACGATGAAGCGGCGAGATTTAATGTGCTCCGATACCCTTAATCAAACAGAGCTCACATGCAAATTAGCATTAATGCTACTCCATTATCCCTGGGATATACTGCGGAGTGCAATAATAACTGTGATAATATCATAAATTCTGTGTTACTGTGAAAAAGATGTGCTCCTTTGAGCGAGATTTCCAACCCTCTCACACACATGCACGCACACAGACACACTCTCACACAGACATACACGCATACACACACACTCACACACACACACACACACACACACAGACACTCTCACACACACACAGACAAACATACACACACACACACACAGACACACACAGACATACGCACACTCACACACACAGGCACACACACACACACACACACACACTCACCCTGTGTGAGAGCTGTCTCTTGCTCTGCTCTGGGTTGGCAGTGTATGATTTGGGCGTTCAGTGGGCTCTCTCTCTCCCCTGCCGTGACTGACCCGGGGGGGCGGGGGGGGGGAGCAGTTTAAATTCACGCTGAAGGGTCGGGTTCTACGTACGCAGCGCAGCGGGACGTGCCTGAGAGAGGCTGGGAGGGAGGAGCCCGGTGATGCGTACCGGCCACGCCCCCTTCTGCCCCGCCTCCTCCTTTCTGACCCGCCCATGCACTTCTGAACTGTCCCCCCCCCCCCACCCCCAACCATTGTCCTCTCTTCCGCTGCTCAGTTCTGGCTCAGCGGGCGCCTCCTGCCTGCGGGTAATGGCGGTTAATTCCCTGCTCCAGTCCAGCGGTGGGGGGGGGGGCGAGGTTCAGAACCCTCTGAACCGGTCCGTACTGGTCTGTAACGCCCGGAGAATCAGCACCCTCTTCGCTTCCATCACTAATTTATTAGGCTCATGCCTTTCAGTGGCTCTGAAGCAGGATATTCATTCATGTGGACTATAGGTGCTGTTAACTCCTCCCACTCCACGCCGTAACCCCGCCCGCCGCCCCCTCTCTCTCTACAGTGTCTATAGAGCATGTTGTACACACAGGATTTCAACCTGAATGTTTGAAATGGGGGTTCAGAGTTGCTGTTTCCTGGGTCTTCCTTTTTGGGGCGTCCTCCTCTGGCTGTGTTGTCTGATTTTTGAGCAGCCGGGGACTGTGGGTAGCCCTGGCGGGAGAGAGAGGCTGTGCGCTTGTGCGTTTCCATGGCCGCGGTCTCCGCAGCGATAGAAGGTGTCAGCCGGTATTACCACAGAGACCCGAACCTGTCACTCCGCTCCCGAGCCACTGCCATGTTTTAAACAGGCCTGCAGACCCTGTGGGAAACAAGTGTCTCGCTCTCCTCTCCCTCTCCTTCTCTTTCTCTCTCATCTCTCTCCTCTCTTCTCTCTCTCTCCATCTCCTCTTTCTCTCATCTCTCTCCTCTGTCTCCTTCTCTCGCTCTCTCTTCTTCCTCTCTCTTCCCTTCCCTTCCCTTCTCTTTCTCTCTCGCTCTCACAGATCAATTTCAGTGCGCTGAATGTTTTGCCAGGAAGCACTTATGTAAACATTACCAGAGTGTACTTAAACACTGATGCAGAGAGAGCAGTGAAACCACAGCCCGCGTAACTTAGTAAACACAAGGAATGGGAAAAATCTCACGACAGCAGGAACAACGACGGCCACAGAAATGCTGGCCGAGAAGGAGCAGCCATTGTAGAAAGTGGCATTAAGGAGGAAGTGTATTAGCATTTGGCTTCGTTGCAGTGCTGGACCATCAGATTGCATGTGAGCGGGATGCGTCGCATGCGGTCGCAGCGGTGGCCGCTCTCTCTGGCGTTCCGTCGCATGCGGTCGCAGTTGGAGCTGTTCTCACGGTCGTTCTGTCGCACGCAGTCGCAGTTGGAGCTGTTTTCGCAGCTGTTCTATTGCATGCGGTTGCTGCGGTTGCCATTATCGCGGCCGTTCAGCGAGCGCTGCAGGTCGCATTTTCACGCCGGCGCATTTGCCGAACCCGGCCCTCACGGGCCGAGGACAGAGCGGTGCTCTCAGAAGCAGCGCAGGAGCCGCCAGGCCCAGTCCTCCCTCCGTTCCTCTCTCTAACTCACCAGCGCGCGCCTGAGAGAACACAGGCCTGACTCTCTCAGGGTCCTGACTAGCTAGGGAGGGAAACTGCATCCAGCCTGTGCATCAAACCTGTGCATTAGACTTGAGCATCAAACCTGTGCATGGTAAATGGTAAATGGACTGCATTTATATAGCGCTTTTATCCAGAGCGCTTTACAATTGATGCCTCTCATTCACGCATTCACACACACACTCACACACCAACGGTGAAAACCTGCCAAGCAAGGTACCAATCAGCTTGTTGGGAGCAATTAGGGGTTAGCTTTCTTGCTCAGGGACACTTCGACACGCCCAGGGCGGGGGATCGAACCGGCAACCCTCCGACTGCCAGACAGCCGCTCTTACCTCCTGAGCTATGTCGCCCCTAGCATTAGACTTGAGCGTCAAACGTGAGCATTAAACCTGAGTCTGTACAGCATGCAAGCTTGACTTGCGTATAAAGCACTATGATGCACAATCCTGTATTTTAGGAACAAGGAACTTCCTGGATTTGGCCCCTTTAGTGGATCGTACAGCACTGTACAATTGGCAGTGGGGGACTCCCCTCAACCTCAAATATATACCGCCATCTAGAACATTCTTGATGGCCATTTTGTGCTAGAAGACTCGTTAGACGTCAGCTGAGATGGAGAAGGAGGGATTTATTTCCCCAATATAACTGGGAGGATGTCATCATATAGGGAATTTGAGGACCCCCTACTCTTTCCAGTAAGCGACGTGGGGTCTTTAACGATCTGTAACGACCCCGGCGAGTTACGGTTTGGCGTTCCAGCGGCAGTTTAGTGTTCCAAACGTCCCTGTCACCACAGAGGGCCTCTGGATTTACGTTGGAGTTGGTCTATGGAGGAGACCGCCCCCTGCTGACCCGGAGGTGACAGCGCAGCCCGTTTCCTGCTGAAGTGCACTCTGAAGTACAGACTGAGGAAATGTGGGTGGAACCGCAGCTGTCAGTCACAGCGGCTGGTTTGTGAGGTCATAATGATCTCCAGTGCAATGGAGCCACTCACAGGAGTGCATCGTTTTCCATTAAGCGGCTTATAATAGGATATCTGTGTACCGCATGTATAAAAAATCCCATCCGGTGCCTGTAGCGGCAGCTCAGTAGGAAGCAGACTCCTGTGATGGTTTCTCCAAGATGATGTACTGTAAAAGATAATGTACTGTAAAAATGATGGTATAAGCTATTTATGATGTCTGTAACTTACAATGTCACACCTGCATTCTTCCCCAATAAAAACTAGTTTGGATCCAGCATTTAATATGAGTCAGGCCATTAATTTTTTCTACTACATGCTACATGCTTTTAACCCTCTCAATATTAAGCCATACCTATCCAAATAACCCATATAAAATGCCATAACCATACAATTCAGGTTTAGTGTAGAATATGTGCACAGCATATACTACCATGTATTTGTCATGTTATAAATCTTACAGTATATCTTACCTTCCATGAACACAAGCAGTTTCAGTTCAAAAACAGTTTAGCACATAACTGCCATTCTGTTCTGGGGTTGAAGGTTTCTCAATGCTTTGTCAGTGATCAGATATTCATTTTGACACTTCTGTGATCTGTGAAAGAGAGAGAGAAGGAAGGAGAGAGGAAGGGAAAAAAGGGAGGCTTGATATTCAGTGTCTCCAGGACAGGGACAGACAGACAGACAGAGAGAGAGTGAGAGAGAGAAAGAGAGAGAGAGAGATAGTTGTGCTTATTGTATTATATCTCGATGTCCTTCTGACCTGAATTTCTTTGTGAATGAAAAATGTTCTGCTTCACATTTCAGGGAGAAGCCAGCCGCTGGCCCTTTGTCCATCTGGCATTTGTTGTTTGTGTCATTCCCGAAGGCTTGTTTGTTTTTCCAAAATGGCACCATAAATATAAAGAGCACCTAGATCATCGCTATGGAAACACAGAACCTGTGAATGTGTTCGGCCAGACACGTTTAGCCACATTAAATATGTCTGTTTAGAGCCTGTTGTGTGATGTGTGCTTAGTAGAGTACACGCAGGTCAACATTTTTCTAGAAAAACTGGATGATTTTCCTTTTTCCCAGCACATCGCACTGATACAGAATTTAACTTTGGTCTGTGTGACACCCCACTATCTGCACAGCCGACTGTGACACCCCACTATCTGCACAGCCCACTGTGTGACACCCCAATATCTGCACAGCCAACTGTGTGACACCCCAATATCTGCACAGCCCACTGTGACACCCCACTATCTGCACAGTCCACTGTGTGACACCCCTCTACCTGCACAGCCCACTGTGACACCCCACTATCTGCACAGTCCACTGTGTGACACCCCTCTACCTGCACAGCCGACTGTGACACCCCACTACCTGCACAGCCGACTGTGTGACACCCCAATATCTGCACAGCCCACTGTGTGACACCCCACTCTGCACAGCCGACTGTGTGACACCCCACTATCTGCACAGCCCACTGTGTGACACCCCACTCTGCACAGCCGACTGTGACACCCCACTCTGCACAGCCCACTGTGTGACACCCCACTACCTGCACAGCCCACTGTGTGACACCCCACTATCTGCACAGTCAACTGTGTGACACCCCACTCTGCACAGTTCCAGGGCCGGCTTGTTAGAACTCTCTTCCTCCGTCACTCTTTCTCTTTCTATCGCTCCCTCTCTTTCTGTCACTCTCTCCCAGCGGCTTTGACCTTAATAGCCTTCTCTGTGCAGCGGGGACATAATCCAATCAGCACATTTCCCCCCTCTATTTCTCTCTCTTCGTCTCTCTCTATCTCACTCTCACTCTCTCTCTCTCTCTCCCTCCCTCCCTCCCTCCCTCGTTCTGTCATCCTGTAACAGTGACGAAGGCTCGGCTGGCTCCTCAGATCTGCCTCTCTCTGGGGCTTCAGGGTGTTTGTGTGCCTTTCCTTCGGGTGCCGGGGTCTTAAATGTGCTGTTTTTTTTTAACTCAGAGCTACAGCAGGACCTCATTTCCCCTCTGTGCTGTGCGGTAAATCCCCGAGTCTGAGCTGCTTGTCCTGGGTGGAGGGGGTCAGCACGGGTCCGAAACGTGAACGCTCTTAACCGGACGTTAAGCCAAACTTTCTGTACCCGACCCCCCTGCCCCCCCCCCCCCCCCAACTCCCTCCCCCCCCCAACCGCACACGGGGTGTATTCATCATAAACGGGAATAAAGCTTTGAACAGGCCTCCTGCAGTGTTGGGGGCGGGTAACGCAGGAAAGTGACATCATCAGATCTCCCCGGGGATTAGGGGGGGGGGGGCGCAAATTGATTTGTCATTATTCAGGAAGCCTGAAAATCCGATCCCTCGCAGCTCCGCGTAAGCCCCACTCTAATAGCGCCTCGTCCGCGCGGCCCGGCTCCGCCTGCCGGGAGCAGATACGCGCGGCGAAGTCTCTGCCCCCGCTTCCTCTGAGCGACGAGGACCCCCCTCCCCCCCCCCCCGCCACGGGTAGGGACCCCCCCGCCGCCTGTCGGCATCTGATAAACGACCGCGCGGCTAACATCTCCATTAAATCTCTTTATCTGGGCGAAGGCCGGCTCGGCACCGCGATCACAGCCCCAATTTACGGGGGCCGTTTCGGGGGCTAATCCATCCCCCCGGAGAGCCGGGAGCCCCCGTTTCGCACAGATTAGTTTAAATTGGGGAGAGGAGGGTGAACATCAGGCGTGGTAATCAAGCTCGTAAAGATATCATTTGGCTTGGCTTGCGACCAGACGACACTGTTTATTGGGGGGGTGGGGTTGTGTGTGTGTGTGGGGGGAGGGGGGGGGGATCGCCCAGCCGTCGCCGCCGCAGGACAGAGGACGAAGTGCCGCGCGGCGCTCGCTCTGGTTTCAGCCGAGTCTCGTTCCGACCGTTTCTCGCGCGGTCACATTTCCCGAACCGCCGTGTGACCACGCGACCGCTTTACTCATCTCTCCACTTCCTCCTCCACTGCGTCACAAGAACAACACTCGACGCTGCCATTACCCATGTGAAAGAATAGTATACTATGCATACTTCTTATAAGCTTGAGTTATACATCAAGTATTCTTAAGTATGAAATAGTATACTAAGCATAATTCATGTAACCTCTATTTATACTTCATGTATTCTTAAATATAAAATAGTATACTAACCATATTTCATATAAGCTTTAATTATACATCAAGTATTTTAAGTATAAAATACTCCTATGCATACTGTACTTTGTCTAAGCTTGAATTATACTGCTTGAAGTATTCTTACAGTAAGTATAAAATAGAATAGTAAGCATACTTCATATAAGCTTGAAGTACTTTTAAGTATATAATAGTATACTTCAGCATAGTATTTTTTGACGTTGGTAAAGTCTTCGCCTTACAGTGAACCCGGAGAAGATCAGAGGGGAGGTGGGAGGGGTGGATGGTATGGAGGGATGATGAAAGTGACAGATTTTCTCTTTTTTTGAAAGAGAAAAAGATAAAAAAGCAAGAAGGGGAGAGAAAAAGCCCTGGGGCTCAGTTTTGAGTTATTTCCAGAAGAAAAAAAATAAAAGAGGTGCGCTGTAGAATTTACAACAATGACAGGGTAGAGTGTTTTTTTTCAGAAAGGAAAAAGAGCAACAGAGATGGAGTCCAACAGCGAGGCTCTGTCAGAGAGGGAGAAGCCTCCACGCTCAGCGCTGTCTTCACGCCCCGCGTCCCCCTTCCCCAAAACTCTGCGCAGTTGCTTTCCCTCGAATTCATTTGTGTCACGTATCGCCGAGGAGATATTCTCTGCTTTTGAACGCCAGGGTTTTGGGGAGCAGGGATAAAATGGGGGTGGGGGGGGGGAGTGTGGGGGGTGTGGGGGTTAGTGTAAAGAGCGGGGAGGAAGAGCGATAAGACGGAATTCTTTCCCAAAAGCGGGCCCTCGATGCAGGGCTGCATTTCCATCCGTATCTCATTGCCGAGCGGTGAGTGACATTTGGGAAGATTAGCCGTTAATTCGCTACGGGGACGGAGACGGAGATAAGCGCTTCCACCCCAAACCGCTCCGGAGCACGGGACAGACCCCCGGAAACCTGGGGCTCTCAGACGTGATGTAGCTCTATGGTAGGGGATGTGATATATCTCTATGGTAGGGGATGTGATATGTTTCGATGGTGCAGGATGTGATATATATCTCTGTGGTACAGAATTTGATATATATCTATGGTACGGGATGTGATCTATCTCTATGGTGCAGGATGTGATGTATATCTATGGTAGGGCATTGGATTTATTTATGGTAGGGGATGTGATATATCTCTGTGATATGGGATGTCATATATCTCTATGGTATTGGATGGGATGTATCTCTGTGGTACAGGATGTGATACATTTTTATGGTACGGGGTGTCATATATCTCTTTGGTAGGGGATGTGATATCTTTCTATGGTAGGGGACATGATATATATGTCTATGGTAGCAGTCTTTATGAATGAAAAGTGTGTGTGCTGCATGTCTGTGTGTGTATGTAGGGTTGTAACTGTATGCGTGTACATGCACATACTGATATTCTGTATTTTGCAATTTATATTATGGTAAATGGTAAATGGACTGCATTTATATTGCTCTTTTATCCAAAGCAATTTACAATTGATGCATCTCATTCACCAGAGCATTTAGGGGTTAGGTGTCTTGCTCAGGGACACTTCGACATGCCCAGGGCGGGGGCTCGAACCGGCAACCCTCCGACTGCCAGACAACCGCTCTTACCTCCTGAGCTATGTCGCCCCATAAACATGTGACTATGATCATGGTTCCAGCTAATTGTTACAGGGTTTTCATCTTGGTGGGTTCATGCTTGGTCAGAATGAGATGTTTTCATTGGTCAGACCCTTGACTGTCAGCGCTGTTGATGGTGTTAAGGCGTCAGTCTGAGACAGGCTCTTAACTGTGGCGTTGGGCAGGTGTGGGGGGTGGGGTGCGGTGCACAGGTCAATCCTCAGCGGGCGGGGTCCTGCTGACGGGGCGTCCCAGCGCGTGTCATCTGTCAACGCGTGACACTTCCCGCTCGCGCGTGAATATGCTGATGTTCCAGATAACGAGCCGATCGATCGCGGCCTTGAGCTGGCAGCCCCTGAGCTATCGGCCCACCCGCTCCTCCATCACGCTGCTTCGCTCGTTTCCCCTGGACGTGACGACGTGTAATAACACAATGAACGCGATCTGATTCCGCGGTAATACATCGGTTATTAATACGCTATTAATATACTGCTGTTGTAAATCATGATATTTATTAGGGAACTCTGCCCCCTCCCTGTGCAGAGTGGGCCTTCAGAGTAGGGATCAGCATTCTGAGCCATCTGGGGCTTTAGGGCTGGAACAGGAGGGTGACACCTGGAAGTGTAGATATGTGCTTATATTGATTATTGACTAGCGGGTCTTCATCTGAGAAAAGGGGTGTTTCTGTGGACTCAGTACAGGGGAGATGTTTTGCACAAAATACCAAACATTTAAAAATGAGCCTGTTCTAATCTCCGTTGTATTTTTCTAATTCCAAATCAAATCTTTTAAAGAGAGATTATTTTCAAACGGGTGAGGTGAGTTTCCCTAACTGTGAAGCATTTTGCGATCACGGGACGAAAGGTGTTGCATAAATTCGGCCTGTTGTTATTGATGTTATTATCGCATAACGTATTACAAAGTGTTCTGAGCTCCCAGCAGACGGAGATGTAAGAACGCTGACTGTGCGGTTCCCCAGGGGCGTGTCTCAGGGGCCGGTTCCCTCCATGTTCTCCAGGAGCAGATGTGAGCCGGTTTGTTGTGAACGCTGAGCCGGTTGGAGGCTCGTTTGTAGGCAGCGTTCTGTTGCTTCCGTCTGAACTGCAAACTGCCAGCAGCCCCGACACCAGCTAAAGACACCAGCCTGCAGTACTGGGGTTCAGTGGTGTAGAGAACTTCCACAGCCTCAATGGCATGTCTCTATCAAAACCAGCAGTGCAAGCGATTCTCTCTCTCTGTCTTTCTCTCTCTCTATCTCTCTCTCCCTCACTCCCTCTCTCTCTTACCCTCTCCTTCCCTTCCCTCCCTTTCTCTCTCTCTCCCCCCCCCCTCCCTCCCTCCCTCCCTGCAGTCCAGCACCGAATTCTGTCACAACGGATTAAACTGCTCAGCTGAACCACCCCAACCTGCCGTTAACTGGATCTATTTTTGCCCTCAGGTCCCAGTTTAGAGTTTTATCCCTTTCCGAATCTGAAGCGGCCCAGGAGAGGGTCCCTCCCCAGCGTGGGGGCCATCCCACACCCGTCCCGCACCCTGCTAAACTCATTCGTCTCGCCCAGATTAGTGGGAAGAGCCCCCAAACACCATGCCCCCCCCCCCCAGACCCCAGACCTCGCCACCTCACCATGCAGCCCCCAGAAACTGAGCATCAGGGTGTTGAAAGCTCCTGTCACACCAGCCCCCTCCCACACCCCCCACAACCGCCACAACACTTCAAAGCCCCTCTACAGATTTGGATGGGGTGTGGGGGGGGTGTGGGGTGTGGGGGGGGGGGGGGGGGTCATTGCAGAACACAGCCCTCGGCCAAAAATCACAGGAACAGCGGACGGTGTCAAACTGCTGCAGGGTGGCGGCAGTGACCTCGTTACTTCAAGTGCAGAGAAAAATCCGGAATTATCCGGAGGAGGCGGAGCATCAAAGGGTCATGGGAGCCCCGGAGCAGCTGTGCAGGACGGCAGGCAGGCGTTCGGGGCGCACACGGGCACCCAGAGTCCCGTTAGGCCCTCCGCCCGCCCTCCGCCCGCCCTCCACCCACCCGCCCGCCCGTCCTGCCAGACGCCAGAAAAACAAATCAAATATTCACACGATTACCGCTCCAGACGGCGCGAGCGCCCGGCCCGAGCTCAGCAAGATGGCGGCACAGAAACGCGCTGGCGTGTGGTCCGTGCGTGTGCTTTTCCCCTGGCCAATGAGACTGGGGCACTCCTGCACCAGCGACGTCGAATGAACTTTCCCTAATTTGGATTTGGAATGTATTTTCTTCAAAAAATTTTGCCATGAATGTTTTTTTTTTAAGGGTTTTGGTACCCGATCTCTACCTAATTTATCTACCCGGTTCCTCTGAACGAGTGGTTTGTTGTGTTGCTAGAGGGGCAGGGGGGGTCTGGTGCGCTGTTTCTCCAGCCTTTTGTTATTTCGAAGCTGTCGTCCTATGTCAGCAGTCCGAGTCGTGGAAACTCCCGTGTGACCTGCTTTCTTGCTCAGGTGCATTTTTGTGTTTGATGGCTGCGTGTGATCTTGCTCAGCCTGGCTGTGACTGTTGTAACCTGGGGGGGTGAGGTGGTAATATGCTTTATGTAAGCATTTTAATTACATGGACTGTCATTATTTAAAATCCCCATTTTGATTTGGTTATTTTCCAGAGAACTTTATAGAGAAAAACCTTTCTTGGCTGAAATAGGAGATGGTCTAATTAATACTACATTTAGTCCTCAGTAATGCAAGATTTAGTCCTAGTTTGTATTAGATTTAATCCTCGTTAATGCTAGATTTAGTCCTTGTTTATACTAGATTTAGTCCTCATTAATGCTAGATTTAGTCCTTGTTTATACTAGATTTAGATCTAGTTAATGCAAGATTTAGTCCTTGTTCATACTATATTTAGACCTAGTTAATGCTAGATTTAGTCCTCGTTCATGCTAGATCTAGTCCTCGTTAATGCTAGATTTAGTCCTCGTTCATACTAGATTTAGTCCTCGTTAATGCTAGATTTAATCCTTCTTCATACTATATTTAGACCTAGTTAATGCTAGATTTAGTCCTCGTTCATTCTAGATCTAGTCCTCGTTAATGCTAGATTTAGTCCTCGTTCATACTAGATTTAGTCCTCGTTAATGCTAGATGTAGTCCTTGTTCATACTATATTTAGACCTAGTTAATGTTATATTTAATCCTAGTTTGTGTTAGATTTGGTCCTGGTTAATACGGTACTGTTGGCTACTCTAGTGCAGTCAGCTGTGTACGACAGCATTCCTGTATTCATTCTCTTTAATGTTCCTTGTATTTTATTGGAAGCCGAGTCCATAACCTCTGTGTACCGCAGGTGTTTTATTCACTGTAATTTGGCAGCTGATTGGACGAGGCCCCACAGGGGCGGTGGGCGGGGGACGGGAGGCTGGATGAGCGCAGACATTCGGGGGCGCAGTCGCCCGTGCTCTATCGCAGCGCACGGCGTATTTGCTTTCCGGGGAGAGGACAGACGATTCAGAGTAGCATCATCAAGCGGAAATCGATGCGGGCCCCTCCGCGTCGCGGCGCGGAGTAAATATGCACAGCCATCGACCCGACCGCGAGCGCGAGCGCGGCTCTGTCTCCGCCAAATGAGCGGAGCGGAGCGGTCGATCCCGGCGTCCCGCGGCAGCGCCCTCCCCCGGTGAGCGGGCTGCGGTGCGTTACCGTCCGGCCAAAACCTGCGCGGGACAGAACTCCGAAAACGCTCGCTCGACCTCGCGTTCCGACGCCTCCGTCGACAGACTGGAACGCTCGTGCGGACACGTGGCGTGCGGTGTGGAGCTTTGGCCCCGCCCCCTGGGGGCGGTGAAGGGTATGCGGTCACGCTCTTATTTTGAAACTGTCTGCTCTGAACCTCCCCGGGTGACACGCGTAGAATACCTCACTGCAGGGGGACCAGGGGGATTGATGTGGTGTGCCTGTCAGAGAGTCAGAAGAGGCTTTTTTTTTTTGCCAGTGTGCTCTCGGGGGGGTGGGAGGCGGTACTGTGGAGAGGTGCTGCTTTTCGGCTATCTGTCCCGTCATCTATCCCCTTCCCTGCAGCAGTTCGGATCTCGTTTACATCAGCGCCGACCGCGGCCCCCGTCTGACAGAGCCGAGCTGCTGCCGCCGGGCGTCTGATAATGACCCCCCCCCCCCCACGCCTCCACCCCCCCATTAAAATTCCTGACTCACTGAGATGGGGATCTGTGTCTCCTCTCTGAAAGGCCTCTCCTCTTGGCACAGTGCGTTTCGTGCGCTAATGTTAGCGTGTCTGATTGCCGCTCAGCGCGCTCGCACCTTTCTGTGACACACCTGTGTGTGACGCGCCCATATGACACGCCCATGTGACACACGCCTGTGTGAGGGGATTGGGTGTGCATTAGGAGGAACCAGATACTCAGTTTCCTCTGTCAGGAGATCACTAAATTATGGCTTGATCATGATCCAAAAGTTTTTTTTTTTTTTTAGTTTTTTAATTATTAAAAATATATAAATATTTTCATGTCCTTATGTATTCCAGTGAATGATAAACAATATACGTGAATACTGTTTGAAGGCGTATCAAAGAACCTGGAACCCACAGAATCGGGGACAGTTGATGTTACTACCTGTCTGGTCTGTGAATGAACACCGTTCTGCTGACATCATCAGTCCGTGTCCGCGGGGTCCTTCTCCCCGGTGAAAGGGGGGGGGGGTCGTCTGTCTCCCGCCTGTAATTTCAGTTCCAGGTCTCGTCTGGTTGTGGCCCTGGGCGCGTTCCGTTTGTCACTGATGTCTGGGCCGCGTTTGATGAGCGGGGATTACCGCTAAGCCCCTGACTAATTAAGCTTCTTTAGCAGAGCGGTTTAACGAGAGCCCGCTTGCTCGCGTGCCAGACGGCTGGAGTTAGCGGCTCGGGTAACGTGGCGGCTCCGTTCTGAGAACAGCCGTCTTTGGCGAGTGTAGCGTTCGCCTGACTTCCTGGCCCGGCTGTAGGGGAGCGCGTGCTCACAGGAAGTACAGCCCACTGTTGATTTCCTCCATACCGGTTCACTGCAGCTTTTGAGATGTCGAGTTGATGGCCTGGCAACATTGGAGGATACCGTGTGTGCCGCGTCGGTGCAGCGATTGGACTGGTTTAACGGACTCCGTTTTTACTGTCGTACAGAAAGAGACTGGTTAGATGAGAGTGGGGAAGGCGGAGGGGGTGGGGTTCGGGAGTGTCTGTGAAGGGGCGGAGTGGAGAGGGAACCCCTCCCAACCAGAAAAGCCTAATTGAATGTGGAGGTCAGATGCCGTTAATCAATACTTACCCAGCGTCGTTGCTTCCGTCCCGGAAGGGCTGGGGGTGATTGGGCGCTCGGCGTGGATGAGCAGCGTCCTTGCTCCAGGACGGCGCTCAGTAGCCCGGGTTAATAGAAGCTTCCGGAAGGATCAAACGCCACTTTCTATTCTACGGGACCTCATGTCCGACCCCCCACACATAATTGCAGTAAGGGCAGTGATTAAGCAAATTAATTAAGTGACAGTAATTAAGGACCTTCGCAGGGGTCTTTCTGGGTTATTGTCTCTGATGTGGTTGGTCAAGTGGAGGGGGAGTGGAGGGGTGTGGGTGGCCCAGAGTTTCCTCAGTCCCAGACTCACTATGGCAGGCCCCAGGCCCTGTCTGACATTGGTCTGACACTTGGCAAGGCTAAGACAGGAAACACACAGCAGACTGTGTCCCCACAAGGACATTAAACACTGACACAGTACACTGTAAAATAACCCTTATACACACAACAAATAAGTGTCCCTATAAAGGTGTGAAAAGTCTGACAGTTCTCAGGAAAGTCATCCCTCTGCACACAGCAGACTGTGTCCCCACAAGGGCATTAAACACTGACACAGTACACTGTAAAATAACCCTTATACACACAACAAATAAGTGTCCCCATAAAGGTGTGAAAAGTCTGACACGCTTCTCAGGAAAGTCATCCCTCTGCACACAGCAGACTGTGTCCCCACAAGGGCATTAAACACTGGCGCAGTAAAATAGCCTTTATGCACAGAACAGCTAATGTGCCCGTAATGGTGTGAAAGACACACGGTCCCCACAGCAGCCCTGCAGTGGTGTGTGAAAGTCAGTCCTTTCAGAATAATCCATACGTATCTGAGTGGTCACCACAGAGCTTTGCTAATGTAGTGTAGAAAGTGACATTGCTAATGTCACGTTGTCAGTGTTCGCTGTGGGTCTTTTGCCAGGGTGTACCCCTGTCTGTGAGAAAATGGCAGTGAGGCTCCTAAGGCCCAGACTCACTCAACGTTTGTCCTTTGAGTTGCAAATTAATTCGTGGGTTGTTTTTTTTTCTGTAGTCAGCGTCTTGTTGTTTGTAAAGCTGCACTTTGGCTGATTTGTTCACCGCTGTCCCCCTGTCAGTGTGTAATCGCTCCCTCTTTCAGCGCGTGTGTGTGTGTGTGTGTGTGTGTGTGTGCGTGTAATCCACTCTGTGAAAGTGCCCTGTGACAGCCCCCTCTTGTCAGGTGCACAATAAACCTGAGTGATTGACGAAGAGGAGGAGGAGGACGAGGACAGAAAGCCGGCTTCTCTTGACTCCCTGACCCCATTGTCTGGTCTCTCTGTGCTCTGCGACGGTCCTCAGAACCATAAAAAGTGTGTACGTTTCAGCGTCTTCATGTTGATTAAAAACCAGTGTGTGTGTGCGTGTGTGTGAGTGTGAGTGTGTGTCTGTGTGTGTGTGTGTGTGTGTGCGCGCACTTATGCTTGCGTGTGTGTTTGTCTGCGGGAATGTAAGAGAAAATAGAATGTTTTATTACGATGGTGAGTCAAATCTTTGTGTGTGTTTGTGTGTATGGGAATGTTAGATCGTAGGAATTTCGGATTCGATAAGAGGGAACTCATTTTGCCTACAGGTGTAGCCGCAGGTTAGCGGGGGTTAGCGGTATGGGAGTTAAATGGCGTCGTCGTCCTTGTCCGCGAGCGGGAGCGCAGAACGCGGAGCCTGGCGTCTCCTCACCGAGCCCCTCGCGGTTAGTCGCCTTCACGGTTGCCATGACGCCGCACGCCTGCGGGGGGAACCCTCGGTGAACAGCTCTGGACTTCCGCGCCTGAAGGTTCCTGGTTCTCCGCACACACCTGGACCAGGTGCGGAGCTCCTGCAAAAAAAAAAAACAGCCCTACAGGTGATCCACGGAACGTGCACCAGACTTCAGGATCGTAAAGTTGGATAAAGTACTGAACAGAAGCAGTGATGCGGCCGCTCTCTCCCTGCTGTGTGCGTATGTACCCGTGCGGTATGGAAATGAAGGTTATTTTTATGGGGCGCTGGATACATCGGAGCACATTTTGGGAGGGGGAGCGTCCTCCCTGCTGTGGTTCCTGGTCCGCGCGGTGCCGTGTTTTAATAAGACGCCAGAGCTCCTGCGCGCGGCTCGTACTCGCGGCTAACGCGCGCAGACGACAGGTTGAGGAGCCGCAGAGGACCTGTCGTTCTCTTTACAGACCTCCTTACGTCTCTCACGCCTGGGACCGGGAAACATCTCCCTCCTGTCTCTCTCTCCTTTTCTCTCTCTCTCTGTTTTTTTGTGTTTCATTTTCTCCCTCTGTCCCTGCTTGTATCTCCACCGCTGTCTCTCTGTGCTCTGTGTGTATACATCTCTCCCCTCTCTCTCCACCCCTCTCTCGCCCCCCCCCCCCCCCCCCCCCCTCGGCAGTGTTTCCTCATGTTCTGATAGACGCATTGATCTGCCTGCTTGTGTGAAGACAGGAGGGTTCGATCCCCGCTCAGCAGGGGCCGGGATGTTTTAAACATTCATGTAAATCGATGCGTCCCAATTTTCCCCCGGCCCCGGGGCGCATTAAAAGCGCCGATTTCACTCCGCGCCCTCGCCTTCGTCCCGAGTTGTGGAAACGCACATTCGCACCGGCCGTACAAGATATCGACGTTGCACCCCCCCCCCACAACCCCAAAGCCCTGAAAGAGAAACGCTGAGGGGAACAGCTTTCATTTTCATGTTTATTTATTATATATGTAGTATAATGCCCCCCTCTCGCTTTCATTCAGAAAAGCAGATAATTGATTCTGCTCCACGACTTGTTATAATTGTCAAACTGGCGCGGGCCTTTCAACTTTAATGAGGCGCTAATGACTTCGCGGCGGGGGTGCGATTGTCTTGATTTCCTGTCTGAAGGGAACGCGGGGGAGGCTCCCTGGCCGCCGGTGCCGCGGACGAGAGCGGGAACATGACCCCCTGTTACATTTGATGATCTCCCGCTGGGGTCGACCCGTCCCCCCCCTGAACGCGTTTGGGGTGGGGGCTGCGGTTGAAACACATAAGCCCCGCCCATGCTTTTCAAACCCGGCACGAAACCCAGCTGTGGTGGTAATTGCTCTATAGGGGGGCTGTTCTCCCTCCCCGTGTTCAACTGATGATTTTCTTCATCAGTAATTTATTTGAACATGTGTGATATTTCAGTCTTTTTAAAAGAGTGTTTCTTTTCATTTGGATAATTTATGTTTTACAATGTTGGCGAAATACTGACACAGGCAAGACCAATGATGTGGCTGCACATCATCCCAGGAGACCCCCAGCCACAAGGTGGCGCTGTGGCTAACTGCACATCATCCCAGGAGACTCCCAGCCACAGGGTGGCGCTGTGGCTAACTGCACATCATCCCAGGAGACTCCCAGCCACAGGGTGGCGCTGTGGCTAACTGCACATCATCCCAGGAGACTCCCAGCCACAGGGTGGCGCTGTGGCTAACTGCACATCTCTTTGCAAGTCATTTAAAAGTCATCCATTTTTTTAAATTAAAAAAAAACTTTTTTATACTAAAACTCAGTGGAGAGTTGGGCAGTTTATAGCTGTGCTTTATTCTTTTTTTTTTTTTAAAAGGTCACCTTCCCCGAGAGTCGTTCTTGTGCTGCTGCAGTTTGCTGCACTTTGGCACTACCTGTAAGGCTTTGGGAAACAGGTGCCTTTATCAAGACAAATTACTCATGGAAAGGATCTGGCTCCTATCATTGTAATTGCCTGCCGCCGTACCGCCCCTGAGATGCTTTTGCAAGCTAAGTGGGACCGGAGGCAGGGAATTGATTGGTTGTTGGATCATAGACCGCTTGGGAACAACAGTTCGGTTTCATTTAGTGGTGCTGGCGAGTCGGTTACATAATACGGAACGAGGGGGACCCCTGTAGCATAGGAGGGCTTTCCGATGAGCTGTAAAAGGTCCAGGCTGGTCATTAAAGTCGTTCATCAGGAGAGATGGGATGGTGGAGCCGTGGCGGTTTGCCCAGGGCTGGAGTCTCTGGGAGGCCTCTCTCTCTCTCTCTGGATCCCGCTCAGGATGCTAATTTATCGCCGCCGATGGCGCTGGCGTCGGTGGAAACGTGCTGTGAGCAGCGGGCCTTCTGGGAACTCGTTTTGCCAACACTCCCCTCCTCTAAGTACCCCTCTCAGCGTGGAGAGAACGCTCAGTAGGCCTGCAATGGCATCCATTAACCATCTGGCCCTGTGCATTCTCTATTGGTCTGTAGGCTGTGTGCATTCTCTATTGGTCTGTAGGTTGTGTGCACTCTCTATTGGTCTGTAGGCTGTGTGTATTCTCTTACGGTCTGTAAGCTGTGTGTGTTCTCTTACGGTCTGTAGTCTGTGTGTTCTCTCTTACGGTCTGTAGGCTGTGTGTGTTGTCTTACGGTCTGTAGTCTGTGTGTGCTCTCTTACGGTCTGTAGGTTGTGTGTGTTCTCTTACGGTCTGTAAGCTGTGTGTTCTCTTACGGTCTGTAGGCTGTGTGCGTTCTCTTACAGTCTGTAGACCGTGGTGATGAATGGGGTTAATGATGAAGGTGAGCAGTGGCGTTGAGGCCTCGCTGGAACGTGGGCCATCAGGACTAAGGCTCAGAAGGTCCCTGTTTAAAGTGTAATGCATTTCCACCTGCAGCTTCTCAGGCTGAGATTAGCTGCGTTGCTACGCTGCTCACGCCGGCGGTAATGGCTTTCTGTAGCGAGCGCGCGCGGGAGAGGTCGCGATGTTAAACGCTGGGCGGGCGGTGTTGAGCCCGCCCTCTCCGGCGGGTCGCCGTCCTTCTGTTATTCTCCTCCTTCATTATTCATGCCGGCCAGTGGGCGCTTTACGGCCGCATTAAGAGATTCGGTTTAGAGATGTCGGATTCGGGAAAGATTGCTGCCCACAGGAATTCGGGGGGGGGGGGGGGGGTGGGGTTGGGGGGGGGCTGTTTCCCAGGGAGGTCGCAGATCCGTGGAGGGGGTTCAGACTGAAGTTCAGGAAACAGTTGAGCCATTATAAAGATTTGAGTGATTCACTTTGGAAATAACAAATTGAAAACACACGCGCAGTCCAGAATGATTCCTTTCTTATACAGGGTACATTCTACTTTATGGACTGCTATAAATATAACGATATTAAATGCTTACTGAGCAGATGTGATTATATATGAGCCATACAGTAACTGAATCAAAGACGTAAGCTCTCATGATATGATGACTATAACCTCAAGATCCCCCTTCACAGGTAAGTGTGAGGATTAAGCAGCGGTGGGCTGATTATGAGGTCACTTCCTGCTGACGAGGGGGAGGGAGAGCAAGCCCGGGGCGGCCGCCGCCCACTTTTAACAGCTTCTCCAGGGCGAGCGGGATCAGGAGGGGACTAATCCCATCCGCTCGGATTATTCCACCGCAGGCTCCGTGATGCCATTACCCAGCAGCCCCTGCGGGGCGTGAGCGACGGGGCCCCAAGGGCCACGCCCGGGCAGAGGGGTCGGAAACGAGCGCTGCTGCTGATCCTTTTTGGCCGCTGCATGTTATTGTGTTGTTTCAGAGAGGGCGTTCAGGTTAAGTGCCTTTTTTAAAAAGGGCTGAGCAGCAGCTGCTCGATGGGGACGCAAACCTGCAAACCCTGAAATTCCACACAGGGGGGATAGCGCTGTGATCCCTCCCGCCCGCCAACCCGCCCCGCCCGCACGTTTACAGCCCCTCCCCCCACCCTGCTCAGGAGAGAACTCCTGCATCATTATCTTCATCATCATCATCGCGTGCCCTGGGTGCTCGTAGGCACCATCCAGAGCTGGCCCTGCCCCAGTCACCCGCAGGCCAGGCGTTTAATGGAGCGCGAAAGCCAATCCCAGTCCAGCGGGACTCAGCCGGGCGCTGGTGGAGCCTCGGGGCTGCTTACTTCCCTCACCGTGATTGGGTGTTCAGAAAGGCCACAGGTGCATTACGGGTGATCTTTCCCCCTGTCCTCCTCGCTCCTGTAGGGGGGGTGGGAGGGTCGAAGTACAGCCTCCTGCTGTTTTTTTTTTTTTTTTGCTGGTTACCGTGGTGACCAAACACTGAGTTCATGGTACTGCTGCACTTTGATGAGGGATGTAGCGGGAGGTCAGAGGTCGCTGCTTGAGAGGAAAATATGAAGCCAAACAGCTGCTGCCAAATAATGTGCTTATGTTGAGAGCGCCCCCCCCAGCCCCTAACCCCCCCACCCACCACTCCATTCACCACCACTGGAAAGAGTTAGGAAAGGGAGGGGAGGCAAATGACAGTGCACTAATCTGATTATCTTCATTCTCCAGCAGCTGGGCACAGACGCACTTCCATAACAAACCCGCCATCTCATTCATTCAGCTGTGTGTTACCCTGAAAACCCGCCATCTCATTCATTCAGCTGTCTGTTAACCTGAAAACCCGCCATCTCATTCATTCAGCTGTGTTAACCTAAAAACCCGCCATCTCATTCATTCAGCTGTCTGTTAACCAGAAAACCCGCCATCATTCATTCAGCTGTGTGTTAACCAGAAAACCCGCCATCTCATTCATTCAGCTGTGTGTTAACCAGAAAACCCGCCATCTCATTCATTCAGCCACGTGTTAACCAAAAGAACCGCTGTTCTCAAGCCAGCACTACGCTGCCAAATATAAACATCCTCAGTTCCTTACTTGGCTCTTTAGCCTCAAGGGACTGTATTTAATGTCTGGGATAGATTATTACTGCCTGACAGTGTGAGAGGTAATCTAGTGCCCAGGATTTCTAAACTGAAAATCAGATTTATATGATATGATACAAAATGGCACCCCCACCTCGCTGCATTGTCTGAATTTATTTTTATTGGTATATCACTGCTGAAGGGTAGACCTGAAGAGCTCTCACAATGAATACGCCTGAGAAAGAACACATCCAATCAATGCGAAAATCAAACGTCTATTCGAAAATACTGTTTTGTGTGTCACATATTGATAATCACGTTGGACAAACGAAAGGAGCAGAATAACTGGAACAAAAAAGAATGTGGCTATTTTGGTCAGTGGAACATTATCATTGTTATTCTTTTTCTTCTCTATTTCTTCTGCTTCTTCCTCTCCCATTCCTTCTCCTTCTTCTTCTCCTTCTTCTGCGTGATCTGAGCTAATTATGTAACGGCTGGCTCGTTAAAGGCTTTTTCTCTCTGTAGTAGTGTTTGGAGTGACCCCTGCGCACTGCAGTGCCCTGGCCCTGTAGCATGAGCGGGTCGGTACTGATTGTGACAAAGCCCCTTGTTAAGGTTCAGGCCACGGCTGGACTGCTCCGGTAAACACCGCTCTCATTATCTGCTCATTATAAATAAATTAGAGGGAGAGAGAGCGGGAGGGAGGGAGTGAGGGACGGAGAGAGAGGGGGAGAGAGAGCAGGAGGGAGAGCGGGAGGGAGGGAGGGAGAGAGAAAGAGAATGTGAGATTAGAAGAGGACTTCAGGTAATCACTATGGGCTGAATCCACTCTCTGCAGTGGAACGCATTTAAAGATTTATATCAGCCAGGTCCTTGTCCTCCTATCGGCTCACACCACTAACTCAGTTGTAATTTATAATGAAGAGATATTTCACTTAGTAGGCAACGGCTTGGCGTATGATTTTGCTGCTGTTGTTTTTAACTCACTAAATGACTCCTCCCACAGTCTTGCTGCCGATTGCGTGCACGTTTGCAAAAGATCGTATGCACCTATGCAGCAGATCGCATGCACCATTGCAGCAGATCTCATGCACATTTGCAGCAGATCTCATTCACCTTTGCAGCAGATTGCATGCACATTTGCAACAGATTGTATGTACCTTTGCAGCAGATCTCAAGCAAATTTGCAGCAGATCTCATGCACCTTTGCTGCAGATCGCATGCACCTTTGCAGCAGTTCGCATGGACTTTTGCTGCAGATCGCATGCACCTGTGCAGCAGATCACGCAACACACAGACAGGGCAGCACTGTGGCTGCAGCATGATCATCATTTTTAAACACCTGCAACTTTCTCTGCATTTGCAGGCGGTCAAGCCTTTTGTCTGTAGCCTGTTTACACATAACCATCACAGGAGGAGTTTTGTTTGCTTGCAGCCTGTTTAACCATCACAGAAAGCTGTGTGAACATTCTCTCTGTTGTTGCTAACCAATGGCATCATTTCCAGCCTTTACTTTGAACGTTTTGCTTTTTTTTCATCTGTGGTCAGTTTGTTTCCTGTGTGTTCTGTAATTACCACAGGGCAGCCAATGAGAAAACAGCATTACAAGGGAACGCCTTCTATTCCACTGAGCTAAGAGAATAAATCAATTCATTGAAGACTTTGACACAGGCTTTGAAACTGAGTTCACATTAGGATGTTTTTTGTTCTGTGGTTGTTTATTTTTTGCTAATTGTATCTGGAAGGACTGTCTTGCACATGATTAAAATTCTGGCCTGCGGCCGGCTGGCTACTTGAAATTGAATGTCCACTAAGTTTGTAGGGCATTTTGAGATGCGCATAAGCTGCATGACCTCCTGCTGGCAGTTCTTGGTGTGGTATTTATCCAGTAGAAATCCTTTCTTTCTGAGGGCCATTATTTGAGCTTTAGCCCATAAATATTAATTTGTTATTTATTATTCTGCTGGCCAAAGTGTCTGCAAGGGCTTAAATTCCCCAGACTTTGATCATTTGTTTTACCGGCCAAGAGCCGCGATTGCCAGCTAACACGAACTCCGGTTCGCTAGCCCAGTTACATCGTGTACACTTAGAATAAATTAGCATTTCTATGCAGAAATCTCTCAAATGTTCTGCTACGACGAAGTAATGCCTGTAGTGAACTGTAGCATTTGATAATTACTCTTTCCATTCAATCTTTCAGAACCGCTGATGATATAGTTACGATTTTGTGATTCAATTTGCGCTGGCAGAGCGAGCCCAGATTGAGGCCGCGGTATCTGGGCGAAGAGGCGGTCCTCGGGGGAAGGGGAGGCTCTTCATCATAATTAACGGCGGAGAAATTGGACGCGCGTTTATCTGCATCGTTCTGGCTGATAGCGGCGCGGCGGAGTCGTGAATATTTAGGAGGAGGTTCGGTGCTGCCGAGCGTTTTGGATCGGCGCGGGAAGGGCGGGTTCCTGAAGCCCTTGTTTGTCAACTTAGCGCTCGAACGGCTGAAGGTAATTCCCTGAAGCCTGTTGAGGAGAGAAGACTCCGGCTCCTCCTCCGCTCCCTCCTCTCTTCCTCTGTTCCTTCCTCTCCCTCAGGCTGGTAACCGTGGTCGTTAGCCTGTGTACAGTGCAGGTGCCTGAGTGTTTGAGTGTGTGTGTGTGTTGTGTGTGTGTGTGTGTGTGTGTGCGTGTGTGTGTGTGTGCGTGTGTGTGCGTGCGTGTGTGTGAGAGTGTGTGTGAGAGTGTGATGTGTGTGTGCGCACGTGTGTGTGAGGAGCTCCATGGACTCTCCCCTGAGCCTATGCTGCTTCTCCTCTAGCAGCCACTTCCTGATCAGGTAGAGGGTTCAGTCAGGGAGCCCTGCAGTGAGAGAGTCATTACAGCTCAGAAAGAGTCCCAGAGTCCCAGACACGCCGATCGATCCAGAGCACACATACACACGCATGTGCACACACACACACACAGACATGCATGTACACACACACACACACACACACGCATGTACACACACACACACACACACACTCACGCACACATACACACACACACATGCTCACGCAGGCACACACATATGCTTGTACACACGCATGCACACACACTCACATGCTCACACGGAAACACATACTGACACAGACACACAGACACACACATATACTCGTACACGCACACACACACACACAATCACACACAATCACTCACAATCTCTCACACTCACACACACACACACACACACACGCAGACTCCTGGAGAAATGGAGCCTGTGTGTTATCTGCAGGAGTCCAGGCCTGCAGATCGAAGGCTGTGGGTCTGGAGCAAACAGATAATCACCGAGAGAAAACAAGGGAGACAGCCTCCCTATCGATCAGGCCCGGGGGCCGGGGGGGGGGGGGGGGGGGGGGGGGGGGGGGATCAGACGGGCCCGCTGCAGTTTGGGAAAGAGCTGCCTCTCTTATCTTCTCCCCGGTTGCTTTGTTTCCCCTCTCCTCTTCCTCTTTCTTCCGCGCTAACGAGGAAGCTCATTAACTCTTAACGAGGGCTTGCCAGTTTGAATCCTCCCTGAGAAATCGCCTGGCCTTCCGGCTGGATAAACCAATGCGGTGGCGATTCGGAGCCCGTTCGTATACGCGCGTCTGTTTTCATATCCAGCAGCTGCTTCCTCCAAATCTGAGCGATGGAGAATGGAGGTGGCGGGACAGTTTTTAGTGTTTTTGTTGGACAAAATGAGATTTCACATGTTGGGAAATGCAGTATTTTAACAGGTGGGTGGGCGGGGCTGCTGGCCGGCTGGGCGGTCCGTTTGCCCTGAGACGGGCGGTGAAGCGGTTAGCGTGCGTCTGCTGGTTGCCTGGTGACACACGTTTGAGCGGCCCGTGTCAGTGCTCATGCACCTTGCGGATCATTCTTGAATCAGCAGGCCAGCCGTAAATGCAGTATCATGCAGGTGTGGCTCCACCGCATGTCATCAGTGCCCCGTCTGACTGAAAGGTCTGAGGAACACTTCAACTGATGGAGTTCTCAAATCAAGAAATCAAATGTGTGTGTCTGTGTGTGTGTGTGTGTATGTGTGTGTGTGTGTGTGTGTGTGTCGTGTGTGTGTCTGTGTGTGTGTGTGTGTGTGTGTGTGTGTGTGTGCAGGAGCGTGGATGCACGTGTCCGCGTGCTCGTGTCCAGGCAAGAGTATTTGGGCATGGGTGCTCGTGTGTGTGTGTGTGTGCATGTTTGTGTGTGCGTGTGTATGTGTGTGTGCACATGTGTGTGTGTGTGTGTGTGTGTGTGTGTGTGTGTGGGAGTGTGTGTGTATGTGTGTGTGTGTGTGTGTGTGCGTGTGTATGTGTGTGTGTGTGTGTGTGTGTGTGTGTGTGTGTGTGTGTGTGTGTGTGTGTGTGTGAGTGTGTGTGTGTGTGGGTGTGTTTTTGGGAGGAGAGGCACTGCACACCGCCCGTTTAGGACGGTAATGACTGAAATCAGCGGTTCTGTAATTATCTGGCCAAACAGAACCACCCCCCAGCCCTTCTCCCCCAGCCCTTCTCTCATTAGCAGATGAATCACTCGAAACCACAGCCCGAATGCCTCAGTGACCAATGAGCAGGCTGCATGCTGCGCGCGCTACACATAAGAGCAGCCAGAGCAGGGCTCGGGCGGGGCATTCCGTGCCCCCAGACAGCGGTCCTATTGCTCCTGTATATCATACTATCTCCATTTCTTATTACGCTACGCCGCACCAGCTCTCTCCTACCGGGACTTTCTTAATAGTAGAAGACCGAGTGAGAGGTCACAGGCTTTAATTAAACTAATTAAACCCGCTAATTAAATCCGGTTATGTAACCGAGGTCCCGGAGGGCGTGTAAAGAGTCGGTTCTGGAGCCCTGAGGGGCAGGGTTGCCTAGCGCCGGTTTGCGGCGTAGAATTCCAGGAGTAAGAAGGTTACAGAATTCCGTGGACGTCATCGCTGCACAGGAAACGCGCTCACGGTTCCAGTGAACGTTGTAAAATAGACCAGCTTTCTTTATATTAATGGAGTAGAGGTTCAGACGTGTGCGGTCCCAAGGGTATTTTTTTCCCACAGGCCTACACGACGATTTTAAAAAAAGGTTCATGATTTTTAATGGAAATTCTCTCTCTCTGATGACGGCCTGAAGGACGATCGTAAAGGACCCCGTTTACTGCAGGACACGGGCGTCCCCACCTTGCCTGTATAACGTGATTTTACTGGCATGCTGTAATGATTGCCGTAATGATTTTAAAGGCCAACAAAAGATTGAAAAGACAAACCGAAAAACACACGGCCCCATAAAACGCGGGGCGGGCGGTGCAGGTAATCAGCGATGGCTGACTGAGTGCGCCGGTAAACCCGATTGCATTCGCGAGCTGGAAAACACGAGCGCGTCTTCACTCAAAGAATCTCTGTTATAAAAACACAAAACAGCAGCGAAAGTATCATGCAGCGGCATGGCAGTTATGGTCTGAAAGAAGATAGAGAAAATATTATACGGTAGAATTTATTACAGCGTTACGGAAGGAATTAGCGCGGCGGCTAATGAGCAGAAATGGAGAATGACTGTTGCTCGGGCCGATGTCGAGGCACACCGTCGTACCACCCGTGTCCGTTCTAGCGAAACGCATTAAAGTTTTTAGTGGAGAAAGACGCTAAAGGGGGCGTGAGCGCGTTTCCTGTGCAGCGATGACGTCCACGGAATTTGCGGCGCTCGATAAAAAAAACGTCCGGCGGTCGGAACAGCGCTAAGACGTAAAGTAGCTCACGCTCGGGGCGGGGCTGGCGTGCGAGCCGCGGGGCTTGTTTGTTTGTTTGTCTGGATAGCGAAGCGAGACGGGAGCAATCAGTGGAAACATTGTTTGTGGTTCTGCTGTGTTTGTTTTTTTGATGTCGCTGATCTAATCAGCCGCTGGAGCGGAACGGGCCGCGTACGAGCGCTTGATCGCTGCGTTTCTGCGGCGGGAACAGGCTGGGCTTTTTTTTTTTTGGAATAATGGCGGCGCATCTTTCATTTGCTTATCAGACCCTGGGATCCGAGCGTGAAGCGCTGGTAGTGGCTGAAGCGCCAGTGTTTGCTTTTATCTCTGCGGGGGGGAGATAAGGTGAGCACAGCACCGCGCCGGAGGATACAGCAGCCAAGACAGGGCTGGGCTTGGAACCCGTGACCTACCGGTTCAGCCAGCAGAGCGCTAACCGTCGGGGTTACTAACTCCAGACCTACCGCTCGCTACGTCATGGCTAGAGGGGTCCTGATTGGCTGATGTAATTGGCTTGTGAGAAGTAAGCAGTGGCTCACAGGTAGTGTCAAATATGGCGGACTCCGGAATCCCTGAGACTGTGCAGAGATGAAGAGCACGCATGGGGGGGGGGGGGTCACCTGGCGGAGGAGGGAGGGCCCATTAAAACTCTACACTGGGAAGTCAACAGAAGCAGGACCACACAGCAGCGCTGTAATCACCTCTTCCCCGATCCTGTCGGCCGCACTGTTTGCCTTGCGCGGATGTGTAAACATTCATATTGATGGTGGGGAGAGCAGATTGAGAGAACCCCAGGCTGCGGAGTAAAACCTGGCCCGCCCGGGCTAATTAATCTAAATTATGTTTGGCTTTGTCTGCCGTCCAAAAATGGAAGATTAACCTTGAACTAATTAGAGAAATTAATTTAATTGAACTCCTCTGCTGCGCAGCGGAGAGCGAGAAGCTCGGGCTGGAGCGGAGCGGTTGGGTGTAATCTCTCCGTCCGCGACGCGACAGAAACGCTCGTTTGCTACGCCGAGCCTCTTGATTGGGCGGGCTCGAGTTTGTTTAAACCGCTACAGCGGATGACTGACAGCGCAGGGCAGGCCACGCCTCCGACCCGTTTCACATTTGAGGGAAAGAGTGTGTGTTTTATGAATGTTGCCACAAAAAGGCCACGTCAGGGAAATGCCAGAAGATTCGGCGCGACAAGCTCGCCTCCGTCGGGGCGCGAAGCAGGGGATCGTGGGACGCTCGCTCGCTCGCTATGACCCACTCGGCAGCTCGAACCGAGGCGTCCCTCTCAAACTGGGTTCTGATTTTTCTTTTCTTTTCTTTTTTCTAAGCTGTGGGGAGCTGGCTTTGCGCTTAAAATGCCAACTGCCAAAACCAGGCAGCGTTTTAAACGTAGCTGTAAAACCCCTGAAGATAACGAACACATGTTCTGTAAATTTTGTGAGTGAGCTGGTGGGAAAACCAGAACCATTCTGTGCAAGAACCCTTTATGAAAAGGGAGCATATTACATTTTAGAACCGGAGATTTGGGGGGGAAAAATTGTTTTTGCGTCTGAACACATTACATGTAAAAGTGTTATGACATGGGCTTTTGCTTTTATGTAGAGTAATGGTGGTATCTTATAGTACATGCATAGTCTGAAATGGACTGTTGAAACGTATCTTTAATGTGTATTTCGCGTCTTGTGGTAACATATGATTTAAAATTGTTCCTTTTGTTATTGGTTGTGTATTTGTCATCGTGTTTGAAGCTCTGGTGTGTTTGTGGCACGTGGGGCCTAACTGTGAAATCGCCGTGGAAACACAGTGCACGTAATGCTGAGCGATGTAGCTACTCATAGTGTTCTGTGCTCTGACGATGCACAGCTCCTATTGGTCAGAGGTCCTGCTGCTCTGGGAATGTGCAAATCGTCTCATCACGCAGTTTTAAACCTGTCGGGACGCTGAAAGCATGTGATGTAATTGTCCCGAGATGCAGCCTGGAAATTGACGGATGGAACGGGGTGGGGTGGGGCGGGGTGGGGCGGGGCAGGGGGCGGGTCTGCAGGCTGTGAGAAGTCTGAGGGTTTTGGGTTAGGATGAGAGGGAACGCACACACACACATACGAACACACACACACACACATACATACACGCACACACACACACATACACACACACACACGCACTCTGCAGTTTTGTTCAGAGGGAAAGCTGCCTAACCCCAGTTGCCCCTCTAAAACCCAGCTTTTTTATGGATTTATGCGCTCTAATGGGATTTTTACGCTACACAGAACAAGTCAAATTAAAGCCTCCAGGATAAAACCAATTTGTTCTTTTGTTTTTAGTTAGTTAGTTGTAGCCAGTCATGTGGATGTGTTGGAAACAGAGGGGTCCATCAGTCCATTTAAATCTGAAAGGACTCTAAAAGGACAGAATGAAGTAAACTTGAGCTTGTCACTCTTGCAGTTCACCTCAGATTTGGTTGAAGCTGCTGAATAATCTTTTGTAGCGCGAGTCTACCCACTCCAGCAGCCTATTCAAAATCCTCTTTTGAGATTTGGCTAATACAAGATACTGGAGTGTCTGCCTGTCAGTACATTCTGTGAGCACAAAGGGACTGTTGTAGTGATGTCACAGTTGAGAGTGATGTCACTGCTGAATGAGGAGAGTGTGAAGAACTCTCTGAGGACGGTGAGGGCAGCGGGTAGCTGGGGACAGGGAGGCAGACACCGCAGACGGACGAGCGGGCGAATAACTGAATTTCGCTGATGGTGTTCCCCTCTCTCACGGGTCTGCGCGTGAGCGCCCGACTCGCCCGTCCCCTCCGCCGTCACCCCCCGGAATACCGCCAGTACCGCCTGTTTGTGATTGTGATCCTGTCAGTCGCTCGCTCACCGGGAGATAGCGCACCTGGAGGTTCAGGCGTGTGTATCGCTGCCAGCATCAGCGGAGAGCCGGGGGAGCTGGGGGGGGGGGGGGGGGGGGGGGGGGCAGGGGGGCAGGGGGAGCTGGGGGAGCTGGGGGAGCTGGGGGAGCTGGGGGACTCATCAGCATGCGCTGTGCTGGGGGGGCAGGGGAGGCTGGGAGGGGGGGGGGGGTCACTCTGAGTGACAGACAGTACTGCTGTGCTGGTGAAGATCCATCCTTTGTTTTTCTGCTGATCAGATCACACTCTCACTCTTTCTCACACACACACACACACATACACACACAAGCACACACTGTCTCTCACGCACATACACACACACTCACACCGCACATACACACACCCACACACCAACACACACTCATGCACGCACACACACACATGCACACGCACACACACACACACACACACACACTCGGTCTCATTAACAAACTGGTGTTTTTCTTTTTTTTTAACATTTACTGAAGCTCTTCAGTTTCATTATCTTTGTGGAGATTCTTCAAAAGAATTATTCCACGGGGAAATGCACACACCCCTCCAGGTGCGCCAGCCCACCTGGTACAAGGCTCACTGAAGCACATAAGGCGTAGCCCCCCCCCACCCCCCCACCCCATCTGAGGCGGGTCGGACGGCGTTTGCGGTCCCAACCACCCGCACTTCCTGCTCAAACAGTCCTGCTTCCCCTGCAGATTAGCTGCTTAGGCAGATCAAACACAGCCTTAATATCTCAGCAGACAAGGCAAACGATCTGGGCAAACAGAGGAAAGCTCCCTCTCCCAGTCACCGCCTCCATTACCTACATCAGGGGGCTGGAGCGCCAACGCTCTCCCAGGAACGCACCGCTACTGCGCTAACTGTACACGCAACAGAGAGAGAGAGAGAGAGAGAGAGAGACAGAGAGAGAGAGAGAAGGAGGGAGACAGAGATGGGGAAGAGTAAAAGAGAGAGAGGGAGAGATGGAGAGATAGAGAAGAGAGGGAGAGAGTGATAGAGAGAAAGGGAGAGAGAGAGAGAGAGAACTAGAGAGAGAGAGGGAGAGGGAGAGGGAGAGAGGGAGGGAGAGAGAAAAAGGGAGAGAGAGAGATGAGGGAGAGTAAAAGAGAGAGGGGGGGAGATAAAGGAGAGAGGAAGAGAGGCAGAGGGAGAGAGAAAGGGAGAGAGAGAAGGAGAGAGAAAGAGACTGCTGCAGAGAATGAGAGAGTGACCGTGAAAGGGAGAGAGAGATAGAGACACTGAGGTTGACAGCATTGTCTGTTCAATAGCACTCTGAAGGCTTTATTGCTTTGAAAGTCATTTTTATGGGGCTGTAACTACAGCACTCACTATCAGAGCTAAAAGATCCACTCACTGAGCCAAAACATTCACTCTCAGAGCTAAAACATTCACTGTCAGAGCTAAAACATTCACTCTCAGAGCTAAAACATTCACTGTCAGAGCTAAAACATTCACTATCAGAGCTAAAACATTCACAACAAGAGCTCAAACATTCACTGTCAGAGCTAAAACATTCACTATCAGAGCTAAAACATTCACAACAAGAGTTCAAACATTCACTATCAGAGCTAAAACATTCACTATCAGAGCTAAAACATTCACACCGAGAGCTAAAGTGTGGAGCATCGTCCATCGCACACAATTCAGCTCATTTTGCCTGCTGTGCAATTGCCCACAGCATTTGCAAATAACAGTGCCTGGTGTTATTGGATAAGAGTCTAGAGTGACATTACTATAGTGTGTGTGTGTGGGGTGGGGGGGCTGCTGTGGGTGTGGCCAGTGTGGGCGTGGTCAGAGTGGGTGTGGCCTGTGTGGGTGTGGTCACAGTGGGTGTGGCCAGTGTGGGCTGCTCGGTTTGGGTGTGGCTGGCACAGTGTGGGCAGGGCTGGGTGGGCTCACGGTGCCTGAGACTCCTCTGCTCCCTGTGTGGAATCCATCAGCAGGGCTGGCAGGCGGGCCCAGGGGTCGGGCCATTTAAGAAAAGTCCAATTTGCCGGGCGGCTCCAGGGAGATGTTTGATCCGCTGATTTGTTCAAACAGAGGGCGGCTTCCTTTGTGTGCGCCGCTCGTTCCCCCGCCGAGACGCCTCCGTGTGCTTTCCATTTATATTTAACGGGTCTGCTGGGATGCGCCCACACGCGCCGTCCCGCTGCTCGCCTGGCCACACACCCCGCAGGCTAACCACACGCCCCGCAGGCTAACCGCAGGGCCCCCCAGGCTAACCACAGGGCCCCCGAGACTAACCGCGCCTGAACGCAGGCTGACCGCAGGGCCCCCCAGACTAACCGCAGGGCCCCCGAGACTAACCGCAGGGCCCCCCAGGCTGACCGCAGGGCCCCCTAGGCTGACCGCAGGACCCCCCAAGGTTGACCGCAGGGTCCCCCAGACTGACCGCAGGACCCCCCAGGCTGACCGCAGGGTCCCCCAGACTGACCGCAGGACCCCCCAGACTGACCGCAGGACCCCCCAGGCTGACCGCAGGGTCCCCCAGACTGACCGCAGGACCCCCCAGACTGACCGCAGGTCCCCCCAGGCTGACCGCAGGGTCCCCCAGACTGACCGCAGGACCCCCCAGACTGACCGCAGGGTCCCCCAGACTGACCGCAGGACCCCCCAGACTGACCGCAGGACCCCCCAGGCTGACCGCAGGGTCCCCCAGACTGACCGCAGGACCCCCCAGGCTGACCGCAGGGCCCCCCAGGCTGACCGCAGGGCCCCCCAGGCTGACCGCAGGGCCCCCCAGGCTGACCGCAGGGCCCCCCAGACTAACCGCAGGGCCCCCCAGACTGACCGCAGGACCCCCCAGGCTGACCGCAGGGCCCCCCAGGCTGACCGCAGGGCCCCCCAGGCTGACCGCAGGGCCCCCCAGGCTGACCGCAGGGCCCCCCAGGCTGACCGCAGGACCCCCCAGGCTAACCACAGGGCCCCCCAAGGTTGACCGCAGGGCCCCCCAGACTAACCGCAGGGCCCCACAGGCTGACCGCAGGGCCCCCCAGACTGACCGCAGGGCCCCCCAGACTAACCGCAGGGCCCCCCAGACTGACCGCAGGGCCCCCCAGACTGACCGCAGGGCCCCCCAGACTAACCGCAGGGCCCCCCAGACTAACCGCGCCTGAGCATGGGGCCGCTGTCGCTAACAGGCTCCACCTGGGGGAAGTGAGAGTGGGGAGGCAGGGCTTTACTGAACACCAGCATCAATGTGCTGCACACCATCTCTGTACTGAACACCAGTGCTGTGCTGAGCGCCATCACTGTACTGAATGCCATCACTGTACTGAACACCAGCACTGTGGTGAACACCAGCATTGTGCTGAACGCCATCGCTGTACTGAACACCATTGCTGTACTGAACACCATCACTGTACTGAATACCACCACTGGACTGAACACCATCTCTGTACTGAACATCATTGTCATACCGAATGCCATCTCTGCACTACACACCATCTCTGCACTGAACACCATCTCTGTAATGAACACCATTGCTGTACTGAACACCACCGCTGGACTGAACACCATAATTGTACTGCACAACATCGTTGCTCTGAACACCATCACTGTACTGCACAACATCTTTGTACTGAACACTAATGCTGTCAGGTGTCCCAGGTGGGATGGCAGAACAGGCAGAATGCGCGTTAGCCTCTGAGCAAGAGACTAGGAGTGTTACCTGGGATTAAAACCCACACTCTGGTGTGATATGCAGGGTGCTAATTCACTGTGCTGCATCCTCAGTGCAGATCCCTGTTACAGAGGCTGAGATGAGCTTTATTTAAGCCCAAATCACAGGTGCACATATCTGGAGGATTTCCCATGATCCCCTGCTCTGCTTGTAAAGAGAAGCCCAGCTGTGACACCTGGGGACCCCCCCCCACAGCGACACTCATATACCCCCCCCCCCCCAAACCGGGACGCCCCAGGGTACCTCCTGCTGTGTGCTGCTGTTCATCACTCCCCAAACCCCACCCCCCCATCCCATTTCCGAATCCGTCCCTGTCCTCTTCCTGTCACTTATCTGATTGGTGAGAGGACACTGGGCGGGCACGCCGACCCCTGTTCCCATTCCACCGATGGCGCCTCTCGCCTCTGGAGTATCCGCGCGGCGAAGGTCATGACGAGCGGAGGAAAGAACGCCGGGCGCTCGATTCTGTTACTGCACCGCGAACCGAACCCGCGCGCGCCCTCAGCTCACGGTCCTAAAAAACCGGTGGTTACGGGCTCTGCGCCCCATTGACCGCGTTCCGAACACGCTTTAATAAGATCGGCCCGGCCCGCCTCCCGTGCGGAGAGGCCTTAATAAAATAATTGGAGCATTTAAAGGCAGATTGGCTCATGAATAAATTAGCGCGCGGGAGGAGATCGACTCCGAGGCGGAGAGAGGAGCGGAGTCTCACCTCTGCGGCGAAGCCCTCGCGTCGCATTCTGCGCCGCGCGTCCGTTCCCCCCCCGCACGTGATTAAATTCTGTCCGCGCGCGCGTGTGATCCCCTGACAGACGGAGACGCGGTGAGCTCGACCTGGCGATGCCGCGTGTCCGAGCGTGTTTCAGTAAGAGCTCAGATCTGACCCTTTTCTGAGAGCGCGCCGGATCGGCGAAATCCGGCCCTGTGGAAACCGTTTAGGCCCTCGCTCTCGGATGTCCCCCCCCCTCCCCCCCCCCCGCCCCCCTCACGAGGCGCCCGCGAGCCGGTGGTAGGCGCGGGCGGCGTCGGGCCGCCCCCGAAGCGAGCGGCGGGCGGACTTGGCGGGAACAGTGAGCCCAGCGCCAGAGCGGGTCAGCTGGGATGGAATACGCGCAAAGCTGGAGTGTGTTAACACACTGAGGGGGAGACGCAGGAGGAGCGCAGCAGAGTCGGTCCGGTCCTGTTTATTTCTTTATCTGGGGCTCCGGCAATTATTTTTTATGAACTTGAAGGGAAGGTAGGGCTCGTCTCCCTGTTGCCATGGTAACGAAACAGTAGGGATCCTGGCAACTAAGTCGTGCTGCTTAAATTTGAAACAACTGCTCTGTGAATATCCCATAAACCCCAGATTACCCCACTCTGCCCTGGACTCCTCTTTTATTATCCAGCGCTGAGCTTGTGTGTGTGTGTGTGTGTGTATGTGTGTGTGTGAGTGCATGCGTGCACAAGAGTGTGTTTGTGTGTGTGTGTTTGCGCCTGTTTGCACGTGTGCGTATGTGTGAGAGCGTGCCCGTGTGTGTGTGTGTATGTGTACGTGTGTGCATGCGTGTGTGTGTGTGTATGTGTACGTGTGTGCATGCGTGTGTGTGTGTGTGTGTGTGTGTGTGTGTGTGTGCATGTGTGTGTGTGTGCCCGTGTGTGTGTGTGTGTGTGTGAGTATGTGTGTATGTGTGTGTGTGTGTGTGTGTATGTGTGTGTGAGTGTGTATTTGCGTGTGTGTGTGTGTGTGTGCATGCATTGTGTGAGCTCACATGCTAAACTGTAAAGGTGAGTGAGTCAGTCCCGGCTCAGGAGCATATGGCTGATCATGTGATCTGCCTCGGAGTGAAGGCTCTGTAGCCCAGAGGAGCGTTAGCTCATCGCTAACTCAGAGCCCTAAAGCCGAGCGCTCTGCGCCTCCACTGATCAGAGCGCGGCCGCGGGAATGGCGGGACTCAGCAGGGGCGGGGCGGGGCGGGGCGGGGCCGGGTGGGCACAGAGCGGCGCGGCTCCGGCGGCTAAAGAAGATGGACGACGCGCGCCCGCGTATCTCCCCCCCCGGCGGGGTCGCATGCAGCGCCCCGTCTGATGAATCCCATTTCCTCCAGCGGGTTACTGCCGGGCAGGGTATCGCACTTCCATTTCCAGAGATAGGAGACGCCAGCGTCCGCCGCCTTCTTTCCCTCCACGCTTTAAAATAAATATAAAAAATGGGGAAGAAAAAGTAATTCAGCCCACATGGAGGTCATTGATCTGGAAACTGTGTAATAACGCTCTTATGCTCGGGCCCATCTGCTGCTTCTCCTATGACAGCACTTACTATCTCTGTCTCCCCCTCTGGTGTTTTTCTCTTTCTATCGCTCTCTCTCCCTCCCTCTCTCTGCCTCCTTCCTATTCACATTCTCTTCCTGTCTACCTCTCTAACACCCTTTTCCTCTCTCCTTCCCTCTCTCCATCTCTCCCTCTCTCCTTCCTTCCATCTCACACCCTCTCTCCCTCTCTGTTTCTCTCTCTGCCTCTCTCTCTCCTTCCCACTCCCCCTACCTCCCCCTCTCTATCTCTCTCTCTTAGTATTCAGTCATTTCTGTACACTTTGATTAATGTTCCATGAAATGATGTATGCAGGGCGGGGTTTCGGAGTTACCACAGTACGCCTGCCCTTAGCTCAAGGGTTTTGTGATTGGCCGACGCCGCATCACCTGATTCTGACACCACACGAAAGGGCCTTAGTATCAGTGGAGGCTGGTGGCTGATTGGTGGCTTTGAGAGCGTATGGGGGGTGGGGTGGATAGCGGGGTGGACACATCTCGTCCTGGCCGTTAGTATTGCAGTCATGTGCGGCCCGAAGCGTCCCGTCGTGCCAGGGGCTGGTGGTGTGTGGAATGTGCTGAGCCATGAGCAGCTGTGCATGCGCTGATTTAATGGAAGGGCAGGGGGTGGGGCTGTTTGTGACCGAGCTGCTAGACTCTCACCTCACGTCTCTCAGGCTTTTTTATGAATGGTTCCCCTGGAATGGGGGGGCGCAGCTTCGAGGACGGAATGGCAGTGTCAGAAAGAAAAGATGGAGGATTCCAACGCATCCATCAGGGACCCAATAGAGAGTGCGAGATCAGAGAGGTTCTGGTACAGCCCAGGGTTTACAGGATCACTGCTACCGCCCAGAGACGGCCCCAAATGAGAGAATTGTTACTACAGCCTAGAGGCAGCTCAAAATCAGAGGATCGCTGCTATGGCCAGGAGACACCCTGTGATCAGAGGTTTTCCGGTAATTTAGCTACAGAGCCAGCATGTTGCTCTGTAGCCCTGAATCAGGGAGACCTGCTGTCTAGAATCTGATTCAGAGAGACCTGCTGTCCAGGGCCCTGAATCAGGGAGACCTGCTGTCCAGAGCCCTGATTCAGAGAGACCTGCTGTCTAGAACCTGATTCAGAGAGACCTGCTGTCTAGAACCTGATTCAGAGAGACCTGCTGTCTAGAACCTGATTCAGAGAGACCTGCTGTCTAGAGCCCTGATTCAGAGAGACCTGCTGTCTAGAACCTGATTCAGAGAGACCTGCTGTCTAGAACCTGATTCAGAGAGACCTGCTGTCTAGAACCTGATTCAGAGAGACCTGCTGTCTAGAACCTGATTCAGAGAGACCTGCTGTCCATGATGCTTAAACCTGTGTTAGCCCTGCTACTGAGAAGCACTTATTTGGGGGTTAGGTCACAGATCTGGAAAAATAGAGGGGGAAGGGTTGGTGATTTCAGCCTGGGAAAGTCATCACAAACACAGCTCTCATTCACTCTTCTGTAGCCCCCCCCCCCCAATCACGGCTGACGTAATTTCCACACTCCAGCCCCCTGCCGCCTCCTCAATCCAGGCTGCTGCCCTTACCCCCCCCCCCCCCACCCTGTGCCTTTCTGAGCTGTGGTTTGGGCCCACTGACCTGGGTTTCTGTGCCCAGACCCGTTTGCGTCACCCTCATAAAGGCTGCGGTCGACAGGGTTCCCCCCCGTTTCCCTGTCGCCGTGGTTACCCTTCACGTGCCCCTGGGGCACAGTAAGTGTGGAAACTCAACATTCTGGGGCACTGGCGAGGGATGTACCCCTCTATTCCACAGTCCTGGCCAGCCGAAGGATGCCCAGAGGTCAGGGGTCAGAGTTCAAAGGTACAGACGGGAGACCTTTCTGCAGCCAGGAAGGATAGACCTGTTCTCTCAGCATGCTTGCATGCGCCCACATCAGTGGTGACTCGCGCACTCCATTGGCTGCTGTACACTGCTTCAGACACCGTGAGTACAGATCGGTGGCTTTCTCTCCTGCATTAGTGCACCGGGTCTTTGCAGAGTCTCACCTGTGATTAGGAAGGAGGCACCTGCTCATCCAGTGGGGTTAGATCCCCTCCCCCCCGCTGCTTTAGAGCCTCAGCTGTTATTATTGGATGAACAAACCGTCTGAAACCTCGTTTCCGAATCATGCTGAGCTCAGTACCGCCGTTATCAACGGGATTGGGCACTCTGGTTTTCTAATGGGGCCGCCTGCAGGTGTGTTTATCCATTAGAACCTCTTCTCTATCAGTCTTCTGTGAATCAGACCCCGTGTGCTTTGGGAAATCATTTCTACCGTCTGTGGAAGGAGAGCAGCCGGCTCACAGTACAGTCTCCGTTTGCAGGCCTGTGTGAGACGGAACGCCAGGCCTGGAACTGTGGTTTGGTTGGAATGGGATTTGGATTCAGGTCTGAAGCACTGGATTGGTTGGGTTGGGTTTTGGGTCCAGTTCTGAAACACTGGATTGGTTGTGCTGGGTCTTTTGTTCAGTTTTGAAATTCTGGATTGGCTGGGTTGGGTTTTGTGTCCAAGTCTGAAGCACTGGATTGGTTGGGCTGGGTCTTTTGTTCAGTTTTGAAATGCTGGATTAGTTGGGTTGGCTTTTTGGTTCAGTTTTGAAACACTGGATTGATTGGGTCGGGTTTTGGGTTCAGTTCTAAAACCCTGGATTGGTTGGGATGGGTCTTGGGTTCAGTTCTGAATCTCTGAATTGGTTGGGTTGGGTTTTGGGTTCAGTTCTGAAACGCTGGATTGGTTGGGATAGGTCTTTGGTTCAGTTCTGAAACGCTGCATTGGTTGGGTTGGGTTTTGGGTTCAGTTCTGAAACACTGGATTGGTTGGGTTTGGTTTTGGGTTCAATTCTGAAACTGTGGATTGGTTGGGATAGGTCTTTGGTTCAGTTCTGAAACGCTGGATTGGTTGTGCTGGGTCTTTTGTTCAGTTCTGAAACGCTGGATTGGTTGGGCTGGGTTTCGGGTCCAGTTCTGAAACGCTGGATTGGTTGGGCTGGGTTTCGGGTCCAGTTCTGAAACACTGGATTGGTTGGGCTGGGTCTTGGGTCCAGGCATCTCCAATAGTCCAGTTGTAGCTTCTGCTCACCCACCCACTGAGTTTACATCCTCGCCTGTTTCCTTATCCCAGATCCCAAACCCCCTTCCCAAAGTGGAGCTCCAGGAATGGGGTAACCGTACAGGATACTGGGGTACACCAGCCCCCCAAAAGGGAGGGAGTCATTTTCCCTAATGGGGACCCTCATCATGTAGAGCAGTGGTGCCCAACCACGTGCCGTGGTTTTCATTCCAACCAAATCACTTCACCCACTGATTACTAATTAACACACCACTAATTAACACACCTGCAACCAGAGAGGAGGAAACCAATTAGTGAAATCAACAGGTGAAGTGATTGGTTGGAACGAGAACCTGCATACTCTTGGCCCTCCGTGGCCCATGATTGGGCATCACTGTCGTAGAGTGTGTGTGTGTGTGAGCTGTGAAAGTGCTGCCCCCTGCTGGATGGTATTCCAGCCTTCCTTTATGACAGAGGAGGGCAATGTGGGCCATATCTGTTTCTTCTGGCTTTTCATCCCAAATTCTGACCTTTAATTAGCCCAAAATTTACACCATCTGACATTTTAGCTACACTTCTTGATAAGCCCATCATGAATGACAGCTGAAGACAGAGGGTAATGTAGCATGCACACCCCCCCCCCCCCCCCTCAGTGATGGTGTTTATTCCCGCCAGAATGAGTCACGGCGGCCCGCGTTTTGCATTAATGACACGGCTTTAGCATCTGACCTCATTTGCCCCAGTGCAGTGACATCACAGCTACCGCGACCAAGATGCTTAGCTGGCGGGGGTGGGCTGGAGGTTGGTTTGTGTTCGTGCAGTGCTGGTGGGGGCGGGGGTTTGAGGATGGCTGTTCTGTCTCCAAACTGAAAGCGGGGAACAAAAGAACCCCTCCCCTATGACCCCCCCCCCCCCACCCACCCACCCACCCCCATCATATGAGTGTATGAGTCTATAATACCTCTCCAGCTCTTTTTGAAATCACAGTCTTGTTGTAAAAGATCTGATAAAGGGGCTCCCAGAAGGCATCATCTGGTTTTGACGTGTTCTGTAATAGAAAGTGCGGCTGTCAAACACAGATTAGCTCTGAAAGAAGGAGGGTGATTCTGACCTGCTGCCTGTCGGGGGGGCACCTTTAGAGCACGGGGGGGGTCGCCTGGCCCGTGTGCCTGTGAACTGCTGCTGTGATTTCGGTCCCCTCGGTGTGATGGACAGGTCACCGGGAGGAACGCTGTGGTCAGCTGGATATTAACGGTGCCCGACTCACTGAAGTGCTTTCTCAGGAGATTCACCTGTGTGTCACATGACAGGGGTCCCCACTGCGGCCGTGGAGCTGATACCCTGTCTCCCTCAGGAGCGTCATGAGCCTCCACTGTCTGCTTCTGAGGAAAAGCTGGTAGTCTTAAGAGAGAGTTAAACCATCATCAACCGCCATCAAGCCTGAACACGGTGAGAGAGTTCAACCGCCATCGAGCCTGAACACTCTGAGAGAGAGTTAAACCGCCATCCAGCCTGAACACACTGAGAGAGTTAAACCGCCATCGAGCCTGAACACACTGAGAGAGTTAAACCGCCATCGAGCCTGAACACACTGAGAGAGTTAAACCGCCATCCAGCCTGAACACACTGAGAGAGTTAAACCGCCATCCAGCGTGAACACACTGAGAGAGTTAAACCGCCATCCAGCCTGAACGCACTGAGAGAGTTAAACCGCCATCGAGCCTGAACACACTGAGAGAGTTAAACCGCCATCGAGCCTGAACACACTGAGAGAGTTAAACCGCCATCCAGCCTGAACACACTGAGAGAGTTAAACCGCCATCCAGCCTGAACGCACTGAGAGAGTTAAACCGCCATCGAGCCTGAACACACTGAGAGAGTTAAACCGCCATCCAGCCTGAACACACTGAGAGAGTTAAACCGCCATCGAGCCTGAACACACTGAGAGAGTTAAACCGCCATCGAGCCTGAACACACTGAGAGAGTTAAACCGCCATCGAGCCTGAACACTCTGAGAGAGTTAAACCGCCATCGAGCCTGAACACACTGAGAGAGTTAAACCGCCATCCAGCCTGAACACACTGAGAGAGAGCCTTCTCAGCTTTCTTCAGCTTGTGGGATTTTACGTTTAGTTTTTTTTCTTTTTATTTTTGCGCACGTATAGAAACTCCTATTTTCCCTGACAAACGGGTGCGCGTGTGTCAGGGTCCTTGATCGATGCGTGAAGCTCTGCGTTCTCTCACACAAAGGCCCCGCGCGTCCTGCAGTATTTCCTGCAGTACGCGCGGAAGCCCGAAACAATGGCCGCGCTTCACAAAAGGCACTTTAAAAAACGAAGCTCTCCTCTCCGAGTGCTTTTATGTGATTACCGGGTGCTGGAGAAGCCAAAGTTCAGCACTGAGGCGAGACGGGCAGGTCCGGCCCGTCCCTCTCTAACCCCCAACAATTCAGACCTTAATGGATTTTCCTAGTTTTAAAAAAAAGAAAGAGAAATCCATTTCGGAGGATGCGTTTTATTAAAAGGTCGCCGGCGGGCGGAACGCGGGTTCCAGGGCTTCTGCCGGATCATTGAGATCTTTTTTCTCTCTTTTTTTTTTTTTGTTAATGAAATGCCGCAGGAGGTGCGGGCGGGGGTGTGGGGGTGGGGAGGCGGGGGGGGGGCGGTGATTCAGCGTTTTTACACTCCGTTCGGCCCGCCGCTGCTGGCCGCTGCAGTCCAGGACACTGCTTCCTGCTCGCTCTCCTGCAGCCGGGAGAGCTCTCCCCAGCCCTGCTCCTCCTCTTTACCGGGGGGCTGTTGTCCCTGCAGCACAGTAGCTACTACCCCCCCCCCCCGTGCCCCCGTGCCACCGTGCCCCCCCCCCCTCCCCAGCCTTTCATGAGTGCAGGGCCTGTGGCTCTTTCTCACCAGCACAGATCTGCTGGGCTGTTTAATCGGCATGGTGTAAACCACTCGTTAACCGACACTGGAACATACTGTACAATCAGAGAGAGAGAGGGAGAGAGAGAGAGAGAGAGGGAGAGAGAGGGAGGGAGGGAGGGAGAGACGGAGGGAGAAAGAGAGATTGAGGGATAAAGGGAGAGAGAGATGAAGGGAGGCAAGGAGGGAGAGGGAAATAGATTGAGGATAGGAGGCAGAGATGGATGGTGGGAGGTAGGGGGGAAGAAACATAGATGGAGGAAGGAGAGAGGGAGGGGAGGAGGAAGAGAGATGGAGGATAGGAGAGGGAGGGAAGGAGAAAGAGAGGGGGCAGTAGAAAAAGAGATGGAGTGAAGGAGGGAGAGATGGTATGAGGGAGAGGGGGAGGAAAAGAGATTGAGTGAGGAAGGGAAAGAGAGATAGAGGATGGGAGGCAGGGAGAGTTTGTGAGAGGTAGGGAGGGAGGGAGGGAGGCTGGCAGCCTGTGGCAGTTATGTTGGGCTTGAGGAAAACGTGGAGCTGCCCCCCCTAACCCCCCCACCCCACAGTGTGGGCTGTTGGCCCTGTCAGTGACAAGTGGACGAGCAGCTTGGGCTCCCACCAAAGGCTGCCTTTGATCTTCATCTGTATTTGTTTTAGGGTAGCATGTACAGCCCCCCCCCCCTCCCCACTCAAACACACCCCCCATCTCATCCCAGCGAGGGCCCCTGGGACCGGGACGGGTGCAGTGGTGCACCGACGATCCTCTCCCAACCCCTTCTGTTGGGCGGGGCTCTCCCCGCTGGGGTCATGTGACCTGTGAGGCTGTTAGCGGGTACAGGGCTTTGAGGGGGGAAAGCACATTACTGTGATTGGGGCGGCACGGCGGTGCATTGGATAGTGCTGTCATCTCACAGCAAGAAGGTCTTGGGTTCGAATCCCGGTCTGGGATCAAACCCTGTGTGGAGTTTGCATGTTCTCCCCGTGTCCGCGTGGGTTTCCTCCGGGTACTCCGGTACTTCCTCCCACAGTCCCAAGACATGCAGGTTAGGGTAACTGGGTGGGGGGGGTGTGTTAACAGTTAAGGTTCGGTCGACCTGCCCTCTTTAAATAAAGGTTAATAGTTAGACGAGGGCCCTCTGTCCTACATGAATGCCTCATTACACAGTGACTCCCGGGGTAGACGGCTGAATTTAGACATCAGCCGTGATGTCAGAGCTCAGCTGTGGGGGAATCCCGGGATCGCGGGGCCCGTGGCGATGTTTTAACAGCCGGCGCGTCTGCAGCTCGTCTCGTCTGAACGGATCTGGCACCCGCGGCCCCGGAGGAGGAGGAGGAGGAGGAGGAGGAGGAGGAGGAGGAGGCGCACGTTTAAAATGACCTCATCTAAACTAAACCGTCCCGCCGGTCCCGCTGCTGGCAGAACGGCGCTAGTCTCTCATCAGGGAGAGCGGGTTCCATTCTGAAAACATTTGTGGGCTTGCTTCACGTGAAGAGGTGGCCAGTCTACTCAGCTATGGGGTGGGGCAGGGGGCGGGGCGGGGGTGGTAGTCTGGGTTTCTCTCTGATTGGACAGCCAGAAAAAGGGACGTGGCCCATCGTCGCATGTGACCATGGTGCGATGTTAGGTGGTGTTTCATGTTTACGGTCAATAGCAGCACATTTACAGTCGAAGCGAAGGCCGTGATTGGCCGAAAGCGCTTCCCGCACTCTCCCCTCATGAAGGGTGTTTGGAGAAAGCCAGTGCCTGCAGCGGGATGGCTAAAGCTAGCCACAGGGTGAGGGGTTAGGGTTTGGGACGGGGGGGGAGTTAGGGTTAGGGTTTGGAGTGAGGGTTTAGGGTTTGGGGCGAGGGTTTCTCACAGCCTGGGGAGGGGGGGAGATTCTCTGGCGGGCAGCAGCAGGGACACTGGCGGTATTGTGGGGGCGGACATTGGCCACATTGTGACGGCGGGCGGCGGGCGCTTGGCCATGCGGGCGGGGCTGGAGCAGGCCGCGCGGAACGCCGACAACAGCCTTTGTTGGGTCTGTCATCATGGCAACCGCGGGCGCAGGGTCAAAACCCCGAAAATTCCCTCCGCGGCAGGGCTCCAGACGCCGGGCCACGCCCCCTCTCTCTTCCCGGAGCCCGCGAGGGGCGGTTGCGTAAGGAGGATCTGCGCCATGGCAACAGTCACCGGCAGGTCCCCAGAGGGTACTGCGACATCGGAGCGGGAGGCGGGCGGGGTTAGCTGGCTGGTGTTGCCGTGGCGATGCGCGTTGGCCCCGCCCGCTCTCCGGACGCTTCTCTCTCCGGATTTATCCCGGGCGGCGGGCCAGCGGCAGCCTGGCGGATGGCGGATGGCGGACGGCGGCCTCGCTCCCAGACGGCGGGGGAGAGACCGAGCGCTGGGGACTCCGCAGGGCGTGCAGCAGGGCGCGCGTTCAGCACGCCGCCACTCTCCCGCTCGGGCTGGCGGTGCGGAAACGGCGTCCGCGTTAGACCACGAACGCACAGACTCGTGGGGCTTCTGAGCAGTTTGGCCGAGGCCAGCTTCTGAGCTCCATGTTTGTAGTCCGTCTTTAACATCGTTTGTAGTTTTTCCTGCCGTGATTTCGTCCCCTTGTTCTCACAGCAATCGCGCTGAGCTGCTTCCTCTGCGCAGCTTGCCTCTGCGGCTCACCGTCACGCAGCCGGTGTACCCCAGCAGGACACCCTCACACACTGGCGCGTGATTGGCCGGAGGGTGCAGAGCGCAGGCGCGCGATAGGTCAGGGGACAGCGCAGCCGCCAGAAGGCTCAGGGCGTTTCTGGACCTCACATTCCCTTTGAGACTGTGAGATGAAAATGAAGAGGCTGACGTACATTTTGATGTTTGACATGAAATTTGTACAGAATGAAATTATCTCTCATCTGCACCCAAGAAGGTGTCTCTCTGTCGCCTCTGGAGCGAGCAGCAGTGAGGTAGCCCCCCCCCCCCTCCCCTCCCGTCTCCCCCCCCCCAGGGGACGTGTGATAGCCATAAACCCAGTGACTGCTGCTTTCATGTGCTCCTGAAGAGAGAATAATGAGCCCAGAGTCCGCGGACACCCAGCCTTCGTGCCAGCGCTGAGCCGGGGGGGGGGACATGGGGGGGGGTCCGGGTGCTCGTTAGCATGTATTATTCTGCTTTGGTCTTGGTGCCACCCCCATCACCCCCCCCCCCCCCCCCCCCCAGCCCCTATTTCTTGTCTGGTTCGCCTGTGGCGTCTGTAGAACATGGTGGATTTAATGCGCTGAATACATGAACAGCACGGCCCCCCCCCCCCCCCCCCCCCCCCCCCCCCCCCCCCCCCCCCCGACACCGCGGCATCGCGACTGTGCCATTCCGTGAGGCTAAGCAGCGCTTAGCGCCCCTGTGTTGTGTGAAGCCTGTCTCGGCGCATTCCTTCACTTTGTTGGGGGGGCGTGCGTGGGGTTGGGGTGGGAGGGGGGTGTTTCTCTCCCTGTCGGGGCGGCTCAGTTTTGACGACTGCGGTAAAACCCCAAACTGTCACCCACCCCCCCCAGTCTGTGCCCCCCCCCCCCTCAGGGCGTCCCTGGGGTGTGAGAGGAGCGTTGATCAGTGTGGAGGCCGCGCTGACACCTGCGTGTGTGAACCCAGATCAGAGCTGACGTAACGAGGGAGAGCTCGGGGTCCGGGGTGGCGCGGGACCCGTGGGGAGTTTTCCGCCCCAGTGTATTGTGGGATAGCAGCCCAGTCGGAGCTGCCCTGGTCTGCTGTGCCCTGACTTTAGTGGATTCACTGAGGCGGACGCCCGCTGTGTTTTCTCTCCTAAAACGTGTGATTCAGCTTGACTGCGTCAGCATTTCACACTCAGCTTCTCACCCCTGTTACATTACAGCCCGGCTATGCTGCTGAGTACGTACTGAAGCAGTGCGGGGTTAAGTACCTTCCTCAAGGGTACAATAGCAGTGTCCTGCCTGGGAATCAACCCTGCAACCTTGAGGTTACAAGCCCAGTTCCCTAACCATTGTACTACACCCCCCTCTTTCACTACCTTCCCATGACCACCCCCCCCGCCCTCCCAGTCTCCCTCCAGCTCACAGTCAGCCTCGGGACTTTTTGGATCCTGAGTGGGAATGACGTCTCTCCAAAGAGGGGCTTTCCAAAAAGCTGTCTCTTCCTCTGTGGTGCCCGCTGCCCTGTCTAGCTGTGAGAAGATAATGCAGCTCAGCGACGTACTCCTCACCCCTCACCCCCGCCCACCTTTACAGAAGCCCCCTTTTTCCCAGGGCATCATGGGAAACACGGCTGTGACAGACAGCTGCCAGGGTGGTCTGGTTTGATGAGACTCTCTGGGACAGTGTCCTGAGGGAGGGGCAGCCACGCCCGACCGCATTTCCCCCCCGAACACGAGCCCGCCCCCTCAGCCTGAGACGCACACGGCTGTCCGGGGGTTCGCTCCGCCCCTCCGTCGCCCCTCCCCTAGCCATCCCAGCTGTGCGTCGCCATAGCAACAGCCTCCCTCACACCACTCTGTCTCCTCTGATCTGTCGGGGGGGGGCTGGGGTGTACAGGCATCCCATCTGTCATTTCCCCTTTCCCTCTGATTTATACAATCTGAGCTGCTTTTTTTATTTCACACCTGCAAGCCCCCCCCCCCCCCGCCCCTTCCCTGGAAGGGAAACCTCATCGCCAGCAGACAGCTCTCAGACAGATGAGGTCACGCGTGTGTCCCTCTCAGTGTGTATGAGAGAGAGCGAGCCGGACTGAGGTATAACCCTGGCAGCGCTCACACTGTCCTCCATCACTGTGTACATCATTTATTACATAGAGCCAAAGAGCTGATTTAGGGTGGCAGAGTGTTGCGGGTTTGAATCCTAGGTGGGACGTTGCTGTTCGACTCTAAAGCGGAGTATTTGACATAATTGGCTTCGGGAGTGCAATAATAATAATAACGTGTGTGTGGAAACCTCAGTAACTGAGGTCCTCTTCAGAGCCTTTTCCTGACACAGAAAATAGAAATATGAGGGAAATTATAACATTATCAAAGCAGAGTGGCCTTGGATTACCGCACTCTGCTCCTGCCGCGTTCAGTCACATCTCTAACTGCGCCTCCTCCTCCCCCAGCGTCATGGGGGCGGCGGGGGGGGCCTTCAGGTCCGCTAAATCCCCTCAGACATGACGAGTCCAGTCCCACGCGCTTTTGGGCTGGTTAGGCGCATCATTTCACGACCCTCCCTGGGAACAGGGGGGCGTGGGGGGCTGGGAGTGTCTGCAGTTCCAAAGGGTTCCAGTAATAAGCTTGTAAACAGTAAGACGGCATGCTGTGCTTTAACATCTAAAATTCACTTTCGTTTTTTTGGGGGTTGGGGGGGGGGGGGTAAATAAAAAGGATTTTTTTTTTGCTGTATTTTTATTCCTGGTTTGTGGCGGCTGCATCAGGGGGAATTATTCACGGTCGATAATCTTTTTATGTTTTATTCAGCCGGTCATTTGAGTCGAACCTTTCGCCCCCGTTCCGCGGGCCCCGTTCCGCGGACGCTCTGCGCGTTAACAGCAGCGGCCGACGCGGCGCGCGTGTACAGTAATAAAACAGACAGAGCGGCCGTAGAATGAAGAATCGATGGCCTGTGCTAAAAGGGCGCGGCGGTAATTGCAGAGTCGTTTATGCGCCATCTTATTTAGCGACCGAGCGCACGGCCCGTTTGTCCGCGTCGTGTTTCGTGTTTGGGGGGGGGGGGGGACCGCAGGGCGGCTCTCCGCTCCTTCCTCCTCCTCCTCCTCCTCCGCCGCCTCCGACGCTAAGCAGTTTCGCCGCCGCTGAGCGATTCCCGGCGAAAGGCCCTCTCCTCCTTATCGCTCCCCGCTCATGAATATTCACGAGCGGGCCGGCCGGGGCCAGGCCGGGCCGGGGGCCGGGCGTCGCGGTTCCGTTCGGAATGATAACGAGTTCCGAAGCGACTCCGCCGAACGCGATGGGGGGGGGGGGCGAGGCGGCGTTCCTGGCACGAATTTCACACACAATAACCCGACTTCACCTGACAAAAATGTGTGTAATACTGGCAGTAAAATATTGATAGCCAGAGATGTAATATTGAAGCATTGTTCTCTCTGTCTCTCTCTCACTCTCTCTCTCGCTCTCTCTGAAGGAGCTGTCTCTCTTACACTGTGACAGTCATTAACATAATTGGTTGTCAGGTGACATGTGACATACCCTTAGGAATCTATCAGTTGCGCTGTGGCTGCATCAAAGCTCTTTGATTTCTTTTTTTGTGGGGGGTGGGGGGGGGGGCATTTCCTAATGGAACCCCCTGTTTCTGTCACTTATATTTCCTCAATCAAGATGTCTTTCAGGACCGAGCATGTAACCCAGCATTAGTCTTTCAGGACCGAGCACATAACCCAGCATTAGTCTTTCAGGACCGAGCATGTAACCCAGCATTAGTCTTTCAGGACCGAGCACATAACCCAGCATTAGTCTTTCAGGACCGAGCATGTAACCCAGCATTAGTCTTTCAGGACCGAGCACATAACCCAGCATTAGTCTTTCAGGACCAAGCATGTAACCCAGCATTAGTCTTTCAGGACCCAGCATGTAACCCAGCATTAGTCTTTCAGGACCGAGCACATAACCCAGCATTAGTCTTTCAGGACCGAGCATGTAACCCAGCATTAGTCTTTCAGGACCCAGCATGTAACCCAGCATTAGTCTTTCAAGACCCAGCACATAACCCAGCATTAGACCTCTGAACGTTTTGGGGTCTTTTTTTCAATCCTTCAGACTACATTTGATGGATTTATTGTGTTTGATTTTTTTTTTGTTTTTTCGCTGAAAATATCTTAAATGAGACACATTCATCCTCCCGCCATTTTGTGTATGAATTTGAAGTTGACTAAAAAGAACAGCGAACAGAAAATGACGTCAGCGGAAGCTCGGATGAGTCTCACTCTGGGTGTGATGGACCTCGGAGGCAGATTCAGATGTAATGTTTTTCTGGCGATTTTTCTGACGTTGTGAATTCTGTGTGACGCGTGTGTGCGGTCCCAGCACCTCTTTCAGACGGAAAGGGAACGCGTGATCTAGACTTCCCCCGGCTTAGCGTGCTCTTCCTCTCCGCGTTCGTCGCTGGAAGCGCGCTGCGGCGAGTTTTGGCGGAAAGCGAGTGGATCTCTGACGCGGCCTCTTCGGACCAATCGCCTCAAGGAACCGGCGCCGAACTCTGACGGAAAGAGCCGAGTACCCACAATGCACCGGAGCGGGGGGAGAAGCGGCGCGGCGTCCTCGCTTCGACTCGGGTTTCCGTCTCGCGGGGGGGGGGGGGGGGGGGGGGGGGGTCCTCCGCTTGGTTGCCATGGCGTCTCGCCGTTTGATCGTCAAAGGCAGCGGCTCCGAAAGAGAGAGAGAAAGAAAAGAAAAAAAAGGAAAACTGGCGCGATAACTCATTTCTGCTCGCTCGTTGGGTCGCGTCCGCGGTCCATTAATCTAACCGCGAAAGCTGTCGGCGAGCGCATGCCTCTGTGTTAATGCGGCCTTAACGCTGTGACTGAAACCCGGCTTCTGCGGGGGGAACGCACCCCTTCATATGGAAATGTGTCCTGTTGTTATCAGAGGGGAATGGGAGTTTGTTTGAAAAGCTGTTTTTAATGTGAATAATGGCGCTTTGTGCTGCGAAGACCCATAATGTTTAAATGTTTGAAGTCGTAAATGTGTTTGTGAGGGAATGGGTGTATGTGTGTGTGTGTGTGTGTGTGTGTATGAGAGAGAAAGTCTGTGTGAGATGTGTGTGAGAAAGCGTCTGTGTGTGCATGTGTGTGTGTGAGAGAAAGCGTCTGTGTGTGTGCGTGTGTGTGTGTGTGTGTGCGTGCGTGCGTGTGTGTGTGTGTGTGTGTGTGTGAGAAAGCGTCTGTGTGTGTGTGTGTGTGTGAGAAAGCGTCTGTGTGTGTGCGTGTGTGTGTGCGTGTGCGTGTGCGTGTGCGTGTGTGTGTGTGTGTGTGTGTGTGTGTGTGTGAGAAAGCGTCTGTGTGTGTGCGTGTGCGTGTGCGTGTGTGTGTGTGTGTGTGTGTGTGTGTGTGTGTGTGTGTGAGTGTGAGTGTGAGTGTGAGTGTGTGTGTGTGAGTGTGAGTGTGAGTGTGAGTGTGAGTGTGAGTGTGAGTGTGAGTGTGAGTGTGTGTGTGTGTGTGCCCTTGACCCTTCTGGTCAGGAGGAAGAGTTCTGAGCTTGCATGGTTTGGTGCTCCAGTGACTTCCCATCAGCCCTCGCTCTGCAGTGAGCAGGTTTTCACTTCCTCATGTGACTAATCCTCCCTGTACTGCTGTGCTGGTCTGGAGAATATATGAACTCAGGGATAATGCCCTTGCAGCACTGACGGTGTAACGGGGCAGATTTAGGGTCCCTAGTGGGGACGGTCCTCTGTTGCGTGTTTTAGTTTGTAGAGGCGGGGGGTGGAGTTTTGGGAGCAGGAGGAGGGGGGGGGACCGGAGAGGTGGGGTGGGGTCGGGCGAGACAAGATGAAGGACAGCCCCCACCCCCCACCCCTCCCTCGTCAAATACAGCATCGCCCTGTCCCGGGACGTCCTGACGACTGGAGACAAGGGGATTTAACCTGAGCTCCTCTCCCTTTATCTCTGTGCAGCAGAGGGGCGCTACACCAACCCACCTCCCCCCCCTCCCCGTCCCCTTAACTTTCATCTTTCAGGAGGGTGAGATTACACGCCGGATAATCCCGTTGGCTGTACATCACGCCCCGCCCCGCCCCCCCCCCCCCCCCCCCCCCAGCGTCACAGAGACCGAGTGCCCTCTGCAGATAAGGCCAAGGGGAGCAGCTGGCTCAGGAATTACCATCACAAGGGGCAGAGGAGATTTTCACCTGGTTCCCATGGTTATCGCTCGGCACGGAGCATTTTGGCAAGACAGCAAACGACCTCTTTACCGAGCTGATAGGCTTTGCAGAGGAGAGGGAGCTCATTAAATATGTAGGTATAAGCAGGGGGGAGGAGAGGGGGGCTGTCACTGTGGCTTGGCACTTTTTCACTCTCCTGTAGGGGGTGGGAATGGAGTTCAGGGCGGTTTGTTTACTTCCTGTATTTTAAGCAAATGGGACAGGGCCTCTGGCTCCAGGGCGTTTAAAATGCTGAGAGTAGCTGGGACGCCCCGCGAGAGGAGCCTCCCCCGCGGGGGCCGGGACGACCCGAAACACTCCGCCGTCTGCGGGAACGTCTGCTGTCAGGAGCAGGCAGACGTGCTCGGGGCGATTTGAGGCTTGGGGAGGTTTCCGGTTAGTCTTCAGAGATAGTTCACTCATAGGGAGAGTTCACACACTGAGTTTGCACACAGGGAAAGATCACAGTACATCACACACAGATCATACAGAGACTGATCACAGTACATCACACACAGATCATACAGAGACTGATCACAGTACATCACACACAGATCATACAGAGACTGATCACAGTACATCACACACAGATCATACAGAGACTGATCACAGTACAGTACATCACACACAGAGATAGATCACAGTACATCACACACAGATAGATCATACAGAGAGATGGATCATACTAGATCACACCCAGATAGATCATTCATAGAGATGGATCACAGTAGATCACACGCAGAGATGGATCACAGTAGATCACACATAGAGATGGATCATAGATCACACCCTAACCCTAGACGATTCCTCAGCAGAGCTTGAATTCCGTGGTGGAGAGATACATGCAAGGCACAAGAGCCCTGAAACACGTCTCCCACAAACAGGATATGAGGCAACCCCCCCCAGGGAATTGGAGCGGGCTGACGGGGGAACGTTCCCATGATACATGTTTACACACTGCCAGCCCCAGTCATCCCTCACCACTGCCGCTTTGGAGGTTAGGATAAAAGCCGCTCGCATTGTTTCTCTCTTTTCATCCGCGGGGAGAATTTATCCTTCATTTCCGCGGATGGCAGGAGAAATGACCGCTGGATTCCGAGCTCTGGAGGGCGTTATCTGTCTGGTTTCCCGCGTGTACGGGCGCGGTTCCTCAGCGGCTCGCTGCGTGGGATGCGCATCGCGGCTCGACAGGACGACCGCGCCGCCATCTCAGGGTCTCCCGCCAGAATATCCATTTCACTTTCATAAGTGACAATAAATGACTACGCAGCCTGGTTTATATCCAACGCATCTTTTAAGGACTGGCAGGACGAAATGAGCAAATGTGATCCCTCACCTTCCAGTAGCTGGAATGTGCATCGCTAAAAACGTTTCACGGACGTCTGGCCGCAGCTACAGTGTCCACCCTGACCTCTGACCTCACGTACAGTTAATCGCACCTCTGCGACCTCTGCACCCACGAGACTCCCCCAGCCTCTAAAACACCCCCCCCCCCCCAGCCCCGAAAAAACCCAACTCCTTCTGCATGGCCCCGCTTTTATTCTGTTTCTCCGGTTTCTCTTTCTGTCGCCCTGTCTGAGATAGCGTTCCGCGGACGACCCGTTAACCGCGTGTGTTATTCACGCGGCGTCGGAGTCTCATGATTAGACCCGCCCGCTGCCGCGTGCTTTCTGTCTGCATCGTGCCCGTCGTGCGGGGGCGTGCGGCCTCTCACCAGCGCCTTCCAGGTGAGGCGGCTGCTGGTTCACAAAACGAGCCGCCAGGCATTTTGTATCGAGTGTTCGGCGGCTAACAGAGTAATGCCCCCCCCCCCCTTTCCCCCCCCCCCTTCAGGCGCACGCGTGCGTACACAACAAGAGAGCCGCCGCCGCGGCGGGGAAATTGGATCTGATAAGAGCGGCTCAGCCATTTCTCAACAGGAAATTTGTCCTGAATGAAAAAGGGTCCCATTACTGTCGGTTTACACCCACAAAGAGAGGGAGGGAGAGGGAGGGAGGGGAGAGAGGAGAGAGAGAGAGAGGGAGGGAGGGAGAGAGGAGAGAGAGAGAGAGAGAGCTTTCACTAAGACTGCAGAGCTCATTCTTCATTTATTTATTCGCTCATTGATTTATTTTGGCTGTGGACTGTTCATTTGTTTAGGAGGCTGCTCTTTCATTAATGACTGACGTGACTTTTACCGCATAGTTTCATAACGCTCATTTTGGGGATATTGTTTGCTGATTAGTCAAGCTGCTTAGCCTAAATGGATTGAGGGAGGAGAGATTTCATTTGTCATTTTCCTGTGTTCATGGAACCTCAGTGTTTGGAGTCAATAATCGGTTTATAAGGCCATAAAGCTGACGCTTCACACACACACGCACACACACGCACACACACACACACACACACACCGGGGGGGGCACAGTGTGCATTTTCGAAGCGGGAAGTGTCCACCATCGTGTTCCACATCGCAGTGTCCTGGGAAGATTGGCGCTTGTTGATGACCTCGTGCCTCTGACCGCGAGGTCTGGGAGGAAAGCGCTAGGACACGCTAGCTCCGTCTCCTCTTGGGCTGGTCACGTGACGCGTTCACTTCCTGTCTGTCTGCTGCACGGGGAAAGGCCCGCTGTGCGAAACTTCCGTTCCAGCCAATCGCGTTAAAGATCTAAGGGGATCAAGGGCACGCCCGCTCCTTGGTTTGGCTGCCATGGAAACGGCTAAAAAGCAGTGCTGGTGGAGAGTCATTCCATCAACCCCAGAATGGATGTGGATTTACTCATTTAACCAATCAGACTGTTTTGCTGAAGTGAGGAGTAATTTCATTGGTTCACACCTATCTGTGACTGACAGGTGCATGGTACAGGTAGCCCCACCTATTCTGGGGCATATGAATGCTCACTCTGCCATTACTAGTACAGAATTTATAATGTATGGTCCCTGCTCTCAGATACATCTAATTACCCCTCTCGGGGGGTGGATGGGGAGGGGACAGGTAGAAGGGAAGTAGTGGGGTGAGGCAAGATGTGATTTATCCAAAATCTCAGCAGAAATGATGCCATTGATGTGCTGAAGCTCAGAGGAATGCTGGACCCTGTTAGACTGGAGCTTTGGCCCGGTCAGCAGATACAACAGAGACATTAAAAAAGAGCAGCACTCTGCCTGCTGAGCCACAGGGTTTGGGGTGTGATATGAGGGGGGGGGGCTCTGTCCCTGGTGTGGGGTCACAGGGTTTCGGGTGTGATATGGGGCTCTCTCCCCAGTGTGGGGTCACAGGGTTTGGGGTGTGATATGGGGGGGGGCCCTCTATCCGCGGTGTTGGGTCACAGGGTTCGGGGTGTGATATGGGGGGGGGGGTCTGTCCCTGGTGTGGGGTCACAGGGTTTGGGGTGTGATATGGGGTGGCTCTCCCCGGGGTGGGGTCACAGGGTTTGGGGTGTGATATGGGGCTCTCTCCCCGGTGTGAGGTCACAGGGTTTGGGGTGTGATATGGGGTGGCTCTCCCCGAGGTGGGGTCACAGGGTTTGGGGTGTGATATGGGGTGGCTCTTCCCGGGGTGGGGTCACAGGGTTTGGGGTGTGATATGGGGTGGCTCTTCCCGGGGTGGGGTCACAGGGTTTGGGGTGTGATATGGGGTGGCTCTTCCCGGGGTGGGGTCACAGGGTTTGGGGTGTGATATGGGGTGGCTCTTCCCGGGGTGGGGTCACAGGGTTTGGGGTGTGATATGGGGGGGGGGGGCCTCTATCCGCGGTGTGGGGTCACAGGGTTCGGGTGTGAGATGGACTGTGTGCGCGTTGGTTCCCAGGGTAACGCTCAGTGCCTGTGTTGTGTGACTCACTGGAGCAGCTGGTGTTTGAGATATGTTCTGAGTGAAGTATGGTCAAGGTTATGCTGGTAGTGTGCGGTGAATGGGTTAGATCCATGACTCACAGATTGTGTTCACACGCACACCCACACACAGACACGTACACACACCCTCTCACATATTCTCTCTCACACACACGCACACCCACACACAGACACGTACACACACCCTCTCACATATTCTCTCTCACACACACACACACACACACACAAACACCCTCTCACATATTCTCTCTCTCGCACACACATACACAGACACACGCACACATGCACAGACATACACAAACATACACACACACACACACACACACACGCACACTCATACCTCACACACACACACACACGCACGCCTATTGTTCTCGGCATGAAGACTGCCCTCTTCGGAGAACTCCTGGACTCCAGAGATCTTGACACCCATCTTGACGTAGCGGGGAAGCTAATTATGTCAGCACAGACTCCACTGGAGTGGCTCCTACAGCCGTCCCCCATTGCACTGGGCCAGCTGGATGACAGAACGGGGGAAGCCTGTTTCTCTGGGGAGGGGGGGAGCTTGGGGGATGGGGGGGGTGGGCAAGCAGAGACACTACGCAGCCTTTCCATCGCTGCTGAACGCAATGCTCGTGAATTTCTTCTCCATGATGGTGGAGTTATAGCGCCAGTTAGCCGTGGAGTGCCTCTCCCATGGTGCTTAACTCCCAGCCTGTGTGAACGCTCAGCTGGGCGGGGGGACTGTGCTGTGAGGGAATCACTTTCAGTGTCTGACCTGAGCAGAAAAGAGCCAGGAAGGAACACCGTTTGGTTCAGTCACTTCTTCCACTTCAGTTCTGGACAAATGTGTCTGAAACACTAGAACAGAGTAGTGGCCTTCATGTTGTGTGTGTGTTTGTGTGTGTGTGTGTGTGTGTGCTATGTGTGTGGGTGTGTGTGGTATGTGTGTGTGGGTGTGTGTGTGTGCGTGCACGCTGGAGTATAACCACTGTTACAGACTCTTAGCCTCTCAGTCAAGCCCTCCAGTGTTACCAGAGGCAAAGCCCTCAGCAGTGATTTGCACAGGTGCCTTATGGGAGTTGAAGGCTGCAGTTTAAAACAGTGTAGTCCTTTTTGTTCTGGACTTCCCATGACCCCTGCTGTGAAACGTGGCTGCCAGTCTGAAGGTAGTCAGTAGCCGCTGGCGGGCGGGCGGGGGGGTGGGGGTGGGGGTGGGGGGTGCTGAAAAGGACTGAATGAAGTGCGGGGGGTGGGGGGGGGGGGGACTCTCAGCAGGCTCAGGTGGGAATGAGTCGCTGTACCCCCCCACCCCCACCCCCACCCCCCAGGAGCATGTCATTGGCCCATTAGCGCCGCTCCAGAAGCAGGGCCCGCATCGATCGGCCCGAGCGCGAGACGCGCCGCTGCTCGCAGGCTTCTCCGCGCGCGAGCAGCTCGGCCCCCGGCCGGGATCAGCCGCCAAGGCCCCTGTGATTGGATTTGCGGTCCGAGTGTGTCTGTTCCAATATCACACGCAGCCACGCAGCGTTGTTTCAGCATTAAACCTGCTCTGCACCCCCTTCCCCTCCCTCTCCCAGTACATCACTCCCCCCTGTCCCCCCCGCCCCCCCGTCCCCCGTCCCCAGAGACAGTTTAAAAACATGAATCAGAAAAGGGAAAGAGCCAGAAGACAGAGAGGGTGACTAAATCTCTGACGCACGCTGTTTTTTAAATTCATTGAGTTAAAAGATTGTGAAATTCGTCCTTGAGCCCTTCAGCCTGAGCTGATTGGGTTAGGGTTAGTCAGCTGAGAAGGTTAGGGGTTAGTCAGCTGGGAAGGTTAGGGGTTAAGAAAATGGTAAGTTTTAGTGTTGAGGCAAGTTTACAGTTGTGTTCAGGAGCTTGAGAAAAAACAGCAAAGACAAGGATTAGTCTTTGATTTAGGATGAGCCACAATTTTTCATTAGTAGGATGCACTCCTGTGGCCTTGTATATCTGTATAAATGCATATAGTTTCAGTTAAGCGCATTTTTCAAAATAAATGTCTTCAAGCATGTTATTTTCTATTTCTTTTATTGAATTCATGATATTTGTGTTGTTTTTGTTCATTTTTAATTGAGTAATCAGATATATACAAAAATGCCTATGGCCACAGTTAGGTTTCATGGCTCAAATTAGGGTTCAGCTAGGGTTGGGGGTAGTGAGCTCATTGGGTTAGGGTTAGTCAGCTGATAGTGTTAGAGTTAGTCAGCTGATAGTGTTAGAGTTAGTCAGCTGATAGGGTTAGTCAGCTGATAGTGTTAGAGTTAGTCAGCTGATAGGGTTAGTCAGCTGATAGTGTTAGAGTTAGTCAGCTGATAGCTCTGCTGACTGGTGTCCTGAAGCTGGTCTGTGAGGCGCGAGCGACGCCCAGTAGCACTGGAACCTGGACGTGACTCAACCAGGTGAAGAGCCCGGTCACCGGGACACTGGGGAACAGCGCCCTCTAGTGGGAGCATGGGGGGCCATTCAGGGGCAGAGGGAGGGGAGGAGAGGTGTCGTTTCCGCTCAGTGCTCCGCGAACATAAACGGATGAAGTCGTGTGGATTCGGGCGTGATGTGACAGCCCCCCACACCCACACCCCCCCCCCCCACTCCCCCCTGCCCCCGGGCAGCCTCGCGGTCTCCCCATGTCTCTCAGCAGTGTGGCACTCTCAGGGTGGCCCTGATGCATGCAGGGCTCTATGGCAGACCCGCAGTCACCCCGATACCCAGATACCTCGATACCCCTCTCATTCCCCCAACAGCCACAGGAGACTCGCTCCCCAGCTCCTGAAAGCCTTGCGTGGGGGGGTAGGGTTGGGTTGGGGGGGGGGGGCACCGCTATGTTAATAGCTGAGCTCCAGGCAAAGTATCACACAGTGAGAACACAGGAGGGGGGGGGGGGTACTGATGGAGTGGGGAAATCTATGATTGTGCCCTCCCCCCCCCATACCTGCTGCTTGTGTTGTCCGACCACACTGACAGTGTTAAAAACGATGTTGAGCCACGGGATGCAGCTCACAGACCTTTGCCATTCAAGCCTTCAGTCGCACGGTATCACTGCGCAAGGCGTGTCCCGTAGCCCAGCAACGGCTGAAGAACTACCATATCACTGAGCAAAAAAGTAGTGCCTATGTGAGATGCTGATGTATCATATAAAATAAGATACTGTTTTTCCCAACTACATAGCACCATCATTGTGAGCGGGGTGGGAAGGGGGGTTATGGGTGTGGTGGCACTGGGCATGTGGACAGCAGAAAGGGTCATTCGAGGGGTGGGGAGGGGGGTGTGATGAGGTACCTGCTTCCACGAAAAACCCGATGGAACGCTCGCTGCATGCACAGATAACCCCGCCCCCCCCCCCCCGCCCCGAAGTGCTGCGGCACGCGAATGTCCTCCTGAGCGCGCTCAGTGTGCTCTCCGCGTGCTGCACAGCTGTGCTGAGACGGCGTTGAGCTGTTGGAGTCAATGAGGCGTGTCATTAACATTTACCTGAGACTGCCCCCCCCCCCCCATCCCCCCCCGCGGGCTCGGCTACCCCCCCCCCGCCCCCCCCATCCCCCCCGCGGGCTCCGCTCACCAAGCGTAAACCCCTCACCTCTCAGCGGCGCACTGCATCCTAATGCGGTCTGTCAGCGTCTGCATTCAGCTTCCACAAGCTGTGGGACACGTGTGTGTGTGTGTGTGTGTGTGTGTGCGTGTGTGTGTGCATGTGCGTGTGTCTATGTGCGTGTGTGTGCGTGTGCGTGTGTGTGCGTGCGTGTGTGTGTGTGTGTGTGCGTGTGCGTGTCTATGTGTGCGTGTGTGTGTGTGTGGGTCTCTGTGTATGTGTGTCTGTGCGTGTGCGTGTGTGTGTGTGTGTGTGTGTGTGTGCGTGTCTATATGTGTGTGTGTGTGTGGGTCTCTGTGTATGTGTGTCTGTGTGTTTGTGTGGTGTGTGTGTGTCTTTGTGTGTGTGTTTGTGTGGGTCTATGTATGTGTGTCTGTGTGTGTGTGTGTGTATGTGTCTGCGTGCTTGTGCGCGTGTGTGTGTGTATGTGTCTGCGTGCTTGTGTGTGTGTGTGTGTGTATGTGTCTGCGTGCTTGTGTGTGTGATAAATGTGCATTAAGCAATTTGGTACGTTACTTTCATACACGTAATTAGTCAGACAAGTGCAGACAGCTTGCAGGTCCTTCCATCCTGAGCTAAATTGAATTAACAACATTGCTGCAGCCTTTTCTGCTGGGAAATAATAGAACAGACAAATCAAAGCAAATACGTGCTTTTTCCTGAGAACAGGTAGAAGAAAAAAATTTATTTTTCATTTGTATTATTGTATTAGATCGATTTGGGGCAGAAGTCTGGTTTTGGGATTATAGAACTTGGATTCTAGCCAAACGGTTCAGGTGCAGGCTCAGACAAAATATGTTGAATAAATGGGTAATATGTTTAAAAAATGTGACACGTAGGATGTGATTTTTCCCGGATGAGGGCATTGGCTCAGAGCACGCTTTAATAATGTGATTATATCACGCCATACGGAGGTTATATTGTTAGTATGATTCCCAAAATGAATCCTCCTTTTTTTCATTTCCCCCTGTCTCTGCCCGAGGAAGGAATTGCGAGGTCTTGTGTTTTATGAGGCCGCAAACCGCCATCGATTTCCGTTCTGATCTTTTCGCCGTTTCGCCGCCTGGAAAATCAGCGAGGCCCGGAAAGTTCAGCCGAGCTCCAGAGCGCGTGCCCCCCCCCCCCCCCGGTGTGGGCGTGTCCATCGTTGCGATCGCCGGTCATCAAGCGAACCGTCTCTCGCCGAGCCTTTCGCAGGAGCGACCGTTCCCACGCGAACTCGCGCCGGTTCCCTTCGCATCCCGAGGCCGTTGTACGCAGGAAGCGCTTTTTTAAGGAGCTTCCTGCCGGCGCGTCCACCTGCAGCGCTCGTTACCATGACGCCGCCGGACTGCGGCGGGAAAATCAGCAGCAGCTGCCGCCCGCGCACACACCTGCTCGCCCGTCTCTGACCGAGAGGCGAGGCTCCTGCAGACACAGCCGTGCACTGAGAGGGGCGCGGGCGAAACAGGACGTGAAGTGAATACGTTATTCTCCAAATAAAACATTAGCACGGTTCTGTCGTAAACGTTGAGCAGGAAAGCGAGGGCGTGTTGTAATGAGGGTAAATCTGTGGGTTTTTATGAGCGGGTTCGTTAGCTGCTGTGTTTTGAGTGAGTGAGTGTGGGGGGGGGGGGGGGCCTCTAGTCCGTGTGTGACTGATCGGTGAAGGAGAAAAGGGGCCTGGGAGAGCTGGTGAACTGTGAAAGATCTCATTCTGCATGCGGCTGACCTGCCGCTCGCTGGTCCTGGGGGGGAGGGGTGGGGGGTGACCGTTCCGTCATTCTGGGGGTGGGGGTGGGGGACGGACATGCAGAAAAGTTGTCGGACCAGTGCTTTTACCTGCCCCTCTCCTCTCACACGGAGAGCATTGAAAATCACAGGCATGAAATTTAGATCATCAGTTTCCTCTGAGGCACTGTCTGAGAGAGAGAGAGAGAGAGAGAGAGAGAGAGAGAGAGAGAGAGGGAGAGAGAGAGAAATAAATCGAGAGAAAGAGAAAAAGAAAGCTGTCGTCATGCCACCATTTCTACCCACAAGGGAAGAATTGAGAGTATTTCAGAGGGGAACATTCTCCCACACACACACACACACACTCTCACACACACACACACACACACGCACACACACTCTCACACACACACACACACACACACACACGCCCCACCCAGTCTTATTGCGCTCTGAGGACCGTCCTTGTTTCGCACAAGTGCAGCGCCATCTGGCCGCCCCCCGGAAACGCCCCCACAAGCCCACTCACACGTGACTTACAGCTGTATTAAATCAATTTAAACACCACCCGCATTTAACCTCGCAATTACAGCATAATG